>NC_135497.1:470457878-470567878 GCF_052857255.1 Amblyomma americanum
AAGTGAGCCAAGCCAGACGTTAGCAGACTTCGCTACAATGACGAGCCCTCAATCGAGGCCGTCCATCGCCCCGCCGGTATTCAAGGAACCCCGGAGGAGTCCGCTGCGGAATGGCTGACCTGCTACGAACACGTCGCATCTTTGAACTGCTGGGACAGCGACACAAAGGTAAAGTTCCTTTACGTTGCTCTTGACGGGGACGCGAAGAAGTGGTACACAACGCAACTACTTACCGGTGCGCCAATTTCGTGGAGTGATTGGGCGTCGAAGCTGAAGGCCTGCTTCAGCAGCCGCCACGCTGCGGAGATCGCCTATCTCCGGCTACAGAATGGAATGCAGCTTCCTACAGGATCCCCAGAGCAGTACTTCTACGATGTGACGCAGCTGTGCGCTAGGGTCGACCCAAAGATGCCGGAAGAAGACCGATTGCGTCATTTGCTGTGGGGCCTTCAACCAGCGACTATGGAGAAAGTGATAATTTCCAACCCGACCACCTGCACAGTCTTCTTACAAATACTGCAGCGGCTCTGTCAGGCCATGCTGATGGGTCTTGCTTCTCGGCTGCTGCCGACCCCTGCGAGCACCGCCTACCTGCCAACAGGGGCCTGGAATTCGAACATACCTGCAACACCCTGCACCGCTACTACCGAGCCTGTTCATGCACCGGGGCAGCCCCACCTACTTCCCACCTGCACTGCTGCATCCTACCGTCAGCAATAAAGGCTCGAAGATGAGCAAGATTTCAAGACGATCGCCGCATCTCTTGAGTCATTATCCGGGCGCCTAAAGGCAATTGAAGAAGAAATATTTCGCAACCGTGTGCCATGGCCGCCGAGAACGACGCGTGCCGACGACGGACGACCGCGATGCCACTACTCTAACCGAAACGGCCACATTTCTCGACAGTGTCGCCAGCGATGGAGAGACGAGGACCGCGAGCAAAGAAATGTACGCGACGAGCAAGCTCCCAACTTGGGAAACGGGAACGGCAGGGCCTAGGTGGTCAATCCTGCCGACCTGTGTGCGTGATGAGTGAAAACCAGCTCCTCACAGTGCAAGTCGAGGCAAATAATGGAAGGCCACCCTTATCATTGACACAGGCGCCTCCGTAAGCATAATGTCTTCTAAATTCGCTGCTAAAATTTGTCCAGAAGTCAAACCAACTGAGAGCACTGCCTTCGTCAAAGGAATCAACGGAGACTTGTCACCGGCAGGAGAAATAGAAATACTACTCCAATTCGGATCGGCCAAATTCAGCGTAAAATTCATCGTTCTCAAGGACTGCCCGTACGAATTTTTGGGTGGGCTCCCATTTTGCCGGCAGGCGAACTTCCTCATTGACTTTCGCCAAAAAGAACTAAAGATCGGCAGCGACGTATACCGGCTGCAACTCGACGCTGGCGTGCAATCGCAGACAAACATCGTCACGGCACGAAGTGAGGACCAAATTCGCATCGAGCCTCGTACGGAAGCCATTCTGAGGGTACGCGTTCCGAGAAATGGAATTCAACTCGTCGAGCCGAACTCAACCCTTTGGAGTGGACTGCAGGTGGCGCGGACCGTAATGAACGTGGCCGGTGGGATTGGAATTGTCCGTGTTGCTAATCCTACCTTGTCGCCGATAGTGGTGCATCGCGAGACGAAAATTAGCTGGGCCACATCCCTACACGAGGAGCAACTCGGACTCACCGTGCCGCACGACCCCTCCACGACGGGGGACTTCGACGTCGAGACTGGGCCACACCTGACGCCATCTGAGAGGGGTGAGCTCTTGTCCCTTATTCGTAAATTCAGTCATCTGTTTACCGGCGAGCACAACCCTATTCAACGCACTCACGTAGCGGAGCATACTATCGACTCGGGAAATTCGACACCCATTCGTCAGCACCCGTACCGCCACTCACCCTTCGAGAGAAAAGTAATTCAAACGCAAGTAGAGGAAATGCTTCAGGGTGGAGTGATCAGACAGTCACACAGCCCCTGGTCATCGCCCGTCGTTCTCGTAAAGAAGCCGCAGGGAGGTTGGCGTTTCTGCGTCGATTTCCGAAGAGTTCACGCGGTGACCAAGAAAGATGTGCACCCACTGCCGCGGATCGATGATATCCTGGATCTGCTGCAAGGGTCTCGATACTTTACAACACTCGACGTCACCTCAGGCTATTTGCAGGTAGGAATCCGCGAAGAGGACAAGCCGAAGGCAGCATTTGCATGCGGCTCTGGTCTATACGAGTTTAATGTCGTTCCTTTCGGCCTCTGCAACGCCCCCGCGACCTTCCAGAGGATGATAAACAAAGTTTTGAGCGGCCTTCTCTGGAGGGTGTCTGGCTTACTTGGATGACATTGTCATTTTTTCAAAGACCCTGGAGAAGCACCTAGAGGACTTGGAGAGGGTGCTAAGCGCTCTAGATGAAGCCAACCTGCGTCTCAAACCTGAAAAATGTAGCTTTGCTCACGAAGAAATTAGATATCTCGGGCACGTGCTGACTGGCGACAACATCAGGCCAGATCTAGAGAAAATAGCCACGATAGAAAAGCTCCAAGCTCCGAAAAACAAGAAAGGTGTACAGAGTTTCCTGGAAATCTGCAATTATTATAGGCGTTTCATCAAAGACTTCTCCCTAATCTCCCGACCTTTGACTAATCTGACAAGAAAAAATGTTTCTTTTGAGTAGGACACGGCATGCGAGGCGGCAATGCAGGCACTCAAAGAAAAACTTACTACAGCGCCAGTTCTGCGTCAATTCCAGCCAGGCAAGGCCATCGAAATCCATACGGATTCCTCCGACTACGGTATTGGTGCCGCGCTAGTGCAGAGAGACGACGGTATGGAACATGTCGTCGCATACGCCAGTCGCCATCTCAACAACGCCGAGGCTAATTACAGCACAACAGAAAAGGAATGCCTGGCTGTTGTGTACGCCTGTAAGCAGTTCCGGCCGTACATCTTTGGAAGCAACTTCACCGTGGTCACCGACCAGGCTAGCCTCGTATGGCTGATGCACGTCAAAAATCCGAACGGACGCCTCATGCGATGGTCCCTGCTATTATAGGAGTTCGACACGACCCTAAAACACCGCCCTGGTTTGAAGAACGCAAATGCCGACACCCTTTCTCGCCTGCACACGAGCCGGCACCGGTTAGTGAAGTCAAGCTTGCACCGCTGCTTGTGCTGGGTCGCGTGGATATAGGTGGGAAGCAGAGGGAAGACCCTTGGATAAAAGAGATGATACAACATCTCGAGAACCCGAATTCACCCGTTGCCAGAACACTCAAAAGAACAGCCCGGTGCTTTCGGATAATCGATTGTGTATTGCACAGGCGAGCAAAGGGATACCAGGAAGACTACGACGCACTGGTCGTACCAAAAAGCCTGCGGACTGAGGTATTAAGGAGCTGCCACGACGATCTCACGGCAGGCCACCTCGGAGTCAAGCGCACATTGGTGAAGGTACGGAGGCGCTACTTCTGGCCTAAGATGTTCGCACAGGTGACAAACTATATGCTCTCTTGCCCCGACTGCCAGACGCGGAAAGCCCTACCTGGCAGACCAATCGGATTTCTCCAGCCTATTCCGCCGGTGGGACGGCCATTTCAGCAAGTGGGAATGGATTTCTTGGGGCCGTTTACAAAGAGTCACTCCTGGAACCGCTACATCCTCGTGATGACCGATAACCACACGAAGTGAGTTGAAGCAGTAGCATGCCCGGCGGCCACAGCTGCTGAAGCCGCGCATGGCTTTGTGGGAGAGATCGTCCTACACGACGGATCTCCAGACCGCATCATTACGGACCGCGGACAGCACTTTGTCGCTTCCGTAATTGAGGAGATATCTAAAGCCATGGGTACGGACCACGCCAAAACAACAGCGTACCACCCACAAACCAACGGCTTGTGCGAACGTTTCAACTGCACGCTCGCCGACATGCTCAGCATGTATGTCTCCTCTCACCACCGTTACTGGGACGAATTCCTGCCTTATGTCTTTTTCGCCTATAATTCCTCGCAGCACGAAACGACAGGCTTTTCTCCATTTTACCTTCTGCACGGACAAGAGCGAACACTTCCTATTGAGGTGGCCCTGGGCTCCACACAGACTGACGAGGGCGGAATGGATGCTCTCAAGGTTTTAAACCGGCTTCTCCGGGCGCGCGAGGTGGTAGCTCAGCGCGAGAAGGAGCAGCAGCAAAAGAACAAAAAAGCATACGATTCCAGGCGACGCAAAACTGTTTTCTACCCTGGATACCTCGTGTACCTATGGACGCCTTCTCGAGCGAAAGGAAAGACCACCAAACTGTTCCACCGGTACCACGGGCCGTTCCGTCTGCTTCGGAAAGTATGCCAGAACAACTGGGAGGTCTTCGATCGCATCGGCCGCAAGCGAGACGTCGTTAACGTTGAACGTCTGAAGCTCTGCCACACTCGTGTTGGTTCCGATGAGGACGCCGACGACAAGTCAGCAAACAGTGATTGTGGTGTGCATGAGTTAGAAGGCAGTGTTCGTGTCTCCGCGAAGCCGAAATGCGCAGTGGCGTCGACAGTGACGAACAACGATCACGAAACATTAGGTGAAAGTGCGACTGTGGCATACTCCTACTCCGAGTCGGCACATCAGAGTAGCCGTGCGGGACCTCAAACTGAGACCAAAGCAGTGAGGACCGATTACGATTGTGAGCCTGAGATCTACTACAGTGCGGACGAAAGTGTGGATTGATCACCTATGACTGTTCTCCCGAATCCATTTTGTGTCCTTTGTGTGAACGTGTACATCTGAACGATCTGAGTGGGCCATGTAACATTTTGATGGCGTTGCCAATAATTTCGTTCTTGTACATATTTATCTCTATCTTCCTGCCTGTAATTTGTTTGACCTGATATTAAGTTACTCCCATCTCCGTTCCTTGTTTTAGTATTCCGCACGTATTTTATTGGGTTTAGTATTGTTGTACCTTCATGTCAAGCTGACCCGATTCCATTTTCGAACTCTGTACTGAGTTAGTGGCATCATTTCGTTTGGTTTAATTTCTACAGACGGAACTGTAATCGAGTGGGGCACTCTTTTTTCGTAGGAGGGAGGTGTCGCGTAGCGAGCTTCGCAGGTTTCGTGCGCCAGTTTTTCCAACAAGCTGAATGTGTTCTTCCCCCCGCGGTGCGACTGTTGCTGTCTTTGTGCTCGCTGCTGTGCGGGAAGCCATTAGAGGGGCTCACACCCCGACATTTGCCAGAGCCGTTTTCTCTCTGGCTCTTTGTAAGCAGACGTTGTGCGGCCCCCTCCCAGGCTTTGTTCGAATGCTTAGTTAGAGTAAAACGCACTGAGACGCACGGTTAGCTGCCTGCAGGGGGACTATGTCTTCAAAGGCCATGTCCGAGACACCAGAGCGGGCGCGCGGACCCCCCGTGGTTTCCAGGAGAGTCGCGCGAAGTGATTGCTTTGGGCAGCAGACTGCCCGGCGGACCAGATGCGTCGGAGACGAGCCGCGAGGGCTGAGAGCGTGGACGCCGGGTCGCGTGGTGCACCGACTGGGAGGTTTGCGTTCCCTGTGTTTCGGATGTTGTTTTGTGTGTTTGTATCTGTGTGCCAAGCGGAAATGCGCGCGTCTTCGTGGAATTCACGCGGTGCTCTCGAGTAAACAACCTCGTGGGCACCGGCGTGCTATTGGCTGCTTTCGTTTTAAAGAAATTGTTCTCATTGGCTTCGACAGCAGCAGTTCCGATTGGTTACTAAAAGTGTCCCCAGGATCCTGTGCAAACGTATTTATGAGGTGGTTTTGGCGCGCAAAGGAGAGAGGAACGGCTGCGGTCTTGCTGCTCGGGACCTCTGCTCGGAACATGTTGCGCACCCCTTGGTATGACTGACTGCGTTATTATTTACTCTTAGACCTTTTGTATCAGTTTGTTCAGTTTAAATAATGTTTTGGACCCATTTTAAATAAATCAAGTTAATTCATGCTACCCATCGACACCTGCTGGTCAACTTCTTCGAGGCGGCGGAGCCACCGTTCCGTCCCGATGTACGCTTCGTTACGCATCCATCCATCCATCCATCCATCCATCCATCCATCCATCCATCCATCCATCCATCCATCCATCCATCCATCCATCCATCCATCCATCCATCCATCCATCAATCAATCAATCAATCAATCAATCAATCAATCAATCAATCAATCAATCAATCAATCAATCAATCAATCAATCAATCAATCAATCAATCAATCAATCAATCAATCCAGAGGATGTGGCGTCCAGCCCGCAGTCTTGTTTTTAGAGGTCGCTACGAGGGGAACTCATCGGAAAATTTTTACGCAGCTGTTTTCCTGGTTTGCCCCATATTGTAGCAGTCAGCCCGCCGGGGTGCATCATGATAGCGAAAGTGCGGCGTTGCAGCAATGACGGCTTCTGCATTGTGAAGCTGAACGAATATGTACGTCGAAGGCCCGTGTCCGTGAAGTGTGCCGGCAACGTGGTCGAACCGATCACCGCAAGCCGAAGAAGTATACACTTCGTGTCGAGTCGCCAAGGCGGTCCTCTGAGACTCTCAACGGGGAATTCGCCTTTGAAATAGCAAATTGTGCCGGACAGTCCTGGCTTCTAGGCCGCAAATGCAGTCAGCTTTCCATATTTTACGGGCTATATAGGCCCGTATGCTTAGTTATACTTATGTTTTTTTAGCTTTGTACATCTTTATTAAAATGAAGGTAGAAATCAAGCCTAGGTTTTGGCAGCACAGTAAATGAGCACCTCATAAGAAAACTTTTTACAGCTCGCAGTTTTCTGCGTGTCAATCACACCATATCTATAAAGTATACCCGAAGTTTCAGGCAAGCCCGCCATGCACTAGTTCTTAAAAATAGGCTTCTTGTCTGCAAAGAGGGCATCTTCCGCACAATGATAGCACTGCGTACTTCACATCAAAAAACAGGTAACTAGAGTAAACTAGTAGTAAGACTAACTCCTGATAATTGATTGTTTAAATGTTACAGTTGTGTCCCTGGTTGTAGTTGGCTGTTATTAATAGCCAATCAGTTTCCAGGCAACCAAACACGCGATAACCCTCGGCGCTGTGGCTCAACAAATTTCGGCCATGTCGCGCCAAAAGACGCGCGCTTTCGACAAGTCCGCGAGTAAGGAAACGCTCCCCGGCCCCTGCCAGTTACAGGCTCATGTTTCACGTTACGTTTGCTTTGGCGTTTGGGCCGGAGCAACAGGCAGAGGCGAGCACCGTAGCGCAGACTGATGTTGCTAGTCCTGCCTGCCTGATGCAATTTTCTAAATGCCGCTAGGCGCTTAACTGAAATAGGCAAACCTTAATTATCACAAACGAGTTAACTATGTTGCTCATCATAAGCAGCAGCATGACAACGCCTGCGGCAGGGCACACGCCTCCCGCAGTTCTTACCAATTATCCCTGCCTTGTGCCACCAGCTGCAGCCACCATATCACCGCAGAGAAGACGTAGAGGCAGAGCATCAGCCTCGTGTGCAAGAGGATCGTGGTTGAAATACCTTTGTCAACGCAATTCTCCACCGGATGAAAAAAAAATAAAAATCCACATGTCGATGGAATAGTATGACCAGGCCTGGAGTGCGGCCTGATGTCAGTGCGCAGAACAGAGAAAGCACACCCTCACCAGAACAGGATTTGGCCACCCTGATGTAGTACACGGCCACAGCCTCGTATGAAAAAAAAGGTAGCTAGTTAAATTTATGGACCTGTTTTCTGATGTCCGCCAGCGTTACTATTACTATGTCACAAAACCATTTTCATACCTAAAAAAGCCTGTTTTTAAAAATTAGTGGCCGGCTGCCTTGAACCACCTGATCAGGGAAGCCTACGGAAAGCAATAGCTTTAATATGCAGCCACCAAATGAAGCACAGTCAACAGATCGCAACAGTAGGCGGCAAGATGAAAACCAGCTAGGATGTTGGCTCAGACTGACAGCGTCCCTGACATCACCTTGTACGATTAAGCTGCAGCACCAGCAGAAGGATTGCAGAATAATGCCTTCGAAAACAGCGTGCCGTAATGCTCATATGCATGCACGGAAGCGATCGCAAAAGCCTTGGGCAGTAAGAGGCACACGCGTCAAACTTTCGACTGAATCAGCTGTTGCACATAACGGTCAGCGTAGGTATTTTATTCTGGCTAGATACAAAGCGGTTCCGTCCGCCCTCTTGTCCCCGCTAAGCCAAGGATCCCACCGTCAGTCATCCAAGTGATACTAAGACCACCGCCGGTTCTGCAGGTAGCAGTTGCTGTGGGGGAAGGGTTTTTATTACCTGAAGCGTAGGACGGAAGCCTCGCGTGCCATGATTGCCATGTCACGAATTCTGATGGGCTGCGATATGCACCGCGCCGCCCATTATCAGTGTCCTTGGCTGCCCATGGCCTTATGGCCGTGCGTGACCTCTGGGGCTTGCATGCGATGACGTCCAACAAGTCGTGCTACGAGTAAACGCTTCGCCAATTATAGCTTACGCCGCCTCGCATACACTCACCAGACAGGTGCCCGATATGAAAAGCGTTCGATTCCGTACTTGATTTTTGCTATCGGCTGCTCTTGCCGTCGCCGAGTACAATGACCTCGCTGTTTGTGTAATCCACGCTGTGAGCATGGCTGTGGGTGTAAGGGAGTAAGTAAATGCGGCTCTTTTCTCGCGTAAAAGCCCAAGTGCAAGGTGAATTTACTGGTTTGTGACTACTCCGAACCTGTCTCAGTAAGCATGTAAATCCAAGCAAGCGTAGTTTTCTAAACATCGGGCTTCGTGTACCTTCGGTGCAGTATTTATGGGGCAATTTTGTGGCGCAAAAGGGTCTAACATTCGATGTACTAAAATTAAGCGAATATAATCGCCAAGTTTCTGGGGGCGAAGCGATATCACGTGCGCAGAGTTTCCTCAGAAAAGCAGCTGTATGAAAATTTTTTGGTGCTCCTTTTGAGTGTCTTCTGTACCACACCACATACAAAGATGATAGAAAGGTGTACCCAAACCCTGTGCAATCCCATATGCGTAGTGAATACTTAGGAAAACAGCTGAATGAAACTTCTCTGGTGCTCGATCAGTGCCTTCTATTGAACACCACATACAATGATGATGGAAAGGAATAAATGTAGAGAGTGCTAAATTGAAGCGGAAATTATTTCAGTGAAGCTAGAAGTAAGTAAAGCATCCAAATCAGTAGAACAGAAAAAACAATTCGTTTGCCAAATATGCCTCCGTTTCATTCCCTTTACCCGTCTTTTTCTGGTCTATTTGTTTCGCGAATCAAGCCTGATATCGGCATTCTTTTCTTTTTATTACTCATATTGCAATACATTGGCCTTTCAACAGTCTCTGGAGTAAAAGTGCGCTGGTCTTATTTCAATATTCCAAGAGTCGTCAACGAGGGGAATGTTTCACCTTCCAGTCCTGGCAGTGAAATGTTTAGGTAGTTTTCCCATATACTTTAGAAATTTGTAACTCGCTTCCACGGGCATTCGCATTTTGTCTTTCGCTTTCTACACATTTTTGGCAAGTAGAAACGTTTCTAAGTGGGTAGAAGGGTCCTGGAACATCCTAAGTGACCCGCTATGACGTCACCGTGAATGGCGCGTACACTGCAAAGATAAATTTGTCCGAATAGAGGTAGAAGTGGCTGACGTCCTCTTTCAAACTCTTTATCATAAAATAGTGAAACCAGCTATAAAAGGTGAAAATCAGGAAACCCCCTTACTTACTGCCGTCACCAGAGTCAAGGAGTAAATTAGAGCGTTAAAACCAACTACTTTTCTCAACGGGAGTACGTCGGCATGAATACTTTATGAGGCACTAAAGAATTTTAGAAACTTCTTTCTGAGCGTCTTCCCGCGGCCTTGAGGCGGCTGCCGGTTCGTCGCACTAACAGGTGACGACGCCGGCTTCAACGTCGCTGCTGGCTGGCTGCTTGCCTGTGCACTTGCTGCTTTGCTTCATGCATTTTTTCACGATGCAAGACATCGGATAAACGGCGCCCTGCTCGGCAGTATGCTGCACAGACACGTTTGTCTGAAGCCGCCAGCGAGTTTGCGGAACGCTTGGTGTTGGTTCGCCAGCCCGAAAGAGGCCTAGCTTCACCAGGCTAAAATGGCGGTGTGCGACGTGTAGGCCTCCGCGACGCCGGGAGGTCAGCGCCCACTCCAGCGCGCTTGCCATGATACAAGAGGCTGGACATCAACGACCCGGGCAACAACATGCGGCATTCAACGCCTTACTCAAGCCGCCAAAACGTGCTGAAGCAACGACCGGACATTCATTGTCTGCGCAGCAGATAAATATTGCCACCTGCCGTTTCGACGTGCCGACAGGGCGGTGCGTGAGTGACACATCAATCTTCTTGGTACCAGCGGCTCCTAGTTTGTTCCGCTGTTGCTTCAAGTCCAAGTGCCGTGATACACAGGACCCGATTACCGCTGTCATGTGCAGCGGTAAACAGCATTGAGCTCTCCTTTCAAGCCACTGACCCGCATATGCTAAACGTTACCCTTTTCTCGGTGTGCGGCGACATGCTGGAACCCCGCGAGGAACTTGGGTCTGCCGAGATAAAATGCATCACTGTCGACTGAGTGAGCCAATTCACCTAGCTTTAACTAAGTATGCATCTGAGTAATTTATTGCTGCATGCGGCTTAAAAAAGCGTATGACAGCAAAGTCGTCGCTCGTTATGTGCTGTGGGTTTAATTCGGCAGATGACGGCAACGCGCATGTTTACGATTACAACAGGATCTGAACAAATTTTGAGAAGCAGGCGCGCTCTTTGTGTGTGCACCTTGTGCAACATACGTTCGAACGCCCCCGCGGGGGGAAAGTTTCCAACTGATGGACTTCAAAACGCGAAAGAAAGCGCGTTATTTCTCTCGCCGGCTGTCGCCGAAGTCGACACAGTTGAGCCATACCTGGCAGCAGCAAGAGATGAAAAGAGAGACATGAGACATGAAGAGAAAAGGAACACAGAGGAGAAGACGTTCAGACTGGCTAAAAATAAAGGGACAGAAATCACTTGATTCGAGCTCTCGCCAAAGTTTTCTCTTCCTCTTTTGATAAAAGCTGGTACTCTTATTTTGCAGGTCTCAAGTTACCATGTGGTAGCCGCTAGCGAATATAAGGGGAAGACATATGCCTGCGAGCGCTAATGAATTATTTATTCCTTGGAGAGCTTCACCCCTATGTACTCGAAAAACGATGCATATATGACTGCTTGAAGCAGTTTACGAGATGACGCGCTGAAGCCGCCGTGGCTTTTACTGTCCGACCTGTGAGTATCCTCCTGCACCCCACCGCGGGGGAAGAGCACAGCACTCGAAGCAAAGAAAAATGGCCGCTGACTTCGCTTAAGGAAATGCGTCCCTATACTCACATATCTGTCCATGAGCACAGCCAGCACTTCTACAAGACCAGAAATGTTCGCTCTGGTGGGTAGTTACCAGCACAACAATGAGCGCACATCACACATGTTAGATACTAAAGTAAAACTGGTGCAGGATGAACGCAAAGCGAAGACGCCATGACTACAACCTCGGCACTTTGAGCGCCGACTCCTTTGTCCGTCGCGCTTTGTTTTTCAGGTGACCAATGTCACGTGTTGGCGCAGAGCTGCACTTGCCGAATTGTTAGTGTTTGCCTCTTGGGAAATGGATGTAGTACGGACCGGTCGTACCAGGCGACAAGTGGTTTTCCGAATCAGAACAGCTCACCAGAGCAGAAAACATCGGCCGGTCACCTCCAGATGGCGGAGACAAATATCTGACCAATAAGCGAACGCTTTGAGCGCACGGGCATATATACTCACCTATTTCGCTAGCAGCGCCCTTTTCCGTAAAGCCAAGATGTGCTGAACGAGCAGTGCATTTACTTATTCAACATTGAGTAAAGCTGAAATCTGGGGGAGTTGGTACGTGTTGATATCGCTTTCAGCGCAACAAAGACGTCACGAAAGAAAAAGGCCTCAAGTGCCGTCTTTTGTCGTGCCTTTTTTTTTTACGGCTGATAAGGAGGGTTGTTTTCTAGTCCTTCCAGCAGGTGCCTTTGTTGAGAAAACGTCCGAAGCCCTCAAGAACTTCAGGTAGGAATGACATCAAGGGTTCCGAGGTGAAAGTGCAGGCTGCTTACCTTCTGAGTCGCCGCAACTTCAAAAAGCTGGCGGAAGCAACAAGCCAGTGATCTGAAGCTCGAAAATGTTTTCACCGCTAAGACGCACAAGCCGAGCTGCCCTTTACGGTCCATCGACTTTGAACGGGAGACTTCGCAGCATGTTGTCTCAGGATATCTTCAAAGACTACTGGCGTCTTTGTGCGTCCCAGACCCATTCATGAATCCAAATTGGGACGGGCTGGTTGAGTATCTCAATTTGGATAACCCTGGTACCTCTATGTTCTTCAGCATTGACGTGGTAGACCTTTATTAATGGCCACATGATGAGCTCATGATAGCTGTTAAGATGTGCATAACACACGACAACGTCGAAAGTGCCTTCATTGAAAAACGTGGAGTGTCAGTCGACAGTCAGCGCTTGTTCGTCTTTCGTATAGTCCTTGTTGCGCCGTGAGCAATATGCACTTACATAACATTTGCCGTGGTGTTCTTCTGATGACAGTGGCAGAATCCAAGCGAACAAAACAGGTATGCCAGCAAGGAAAGTGTCAAAATGTGCATCTGCAGGTGGCGCAGGCTGCGCATGTAGCCTTTAGTCGTTGTGTGCTTATTGCGGGACATGACGATGCCCCCGCATCTGTTTTGTTTTCTGTCTTGAATGCGCTCTATAAATGCACATTTCCTGTTGAGAGTATGAGCACGCAGGCGGAAATGACAGCAGCGCATGTGAAGCGGCAGGTCATTCCTAGGCGAAGTTTTAACTTTTGAGTTTTTGAAACTTACCGGGATATTCGGTATTGCTGCTTGAAAGAACAGTGAGAGCGAGTGAACGTTGGTCTATCGGTGTGTTGCTGCGTTTTAGTGAAGAAAAAGTGATTTTTTCAGATATGCAAGGTTTCCTAAAAGTGAAACTTCAGAAGATAAAACATAAGTCTCGCCGCCCCTAGCTGTTTTCGCAAAGAAATTGTATGACGTCGATGCTTTCTCAAAGCGGATGTCTGAGGCGAGAGTAAATAAAATTATAAATTGATATATTCCGTTCCCCACAGAGAGCACAAGCATGTCGGGAAGTTGATCACGCTGGCCAAAGTCGATGGTTTTTCATTAAAAAGTTCACTCACCGTGTATTGCGACGGACGTTCAATTGTCGGGGGTGGGGTTATCTCGATAACACTTTCCACAGCTTGCAAAAGCGAACACATACCAACAGAAAGACACCTCACAGCGGCGACTTCAAGTATTTGATTTTCGCGCTCTGCGTCTACACACATACCAATCAGCGCATGAGCGGGCGCACGTCAAAGAACACAGATATAGAAACGATATGTTATCACCTTCCGTCTTCGCTCCGACGCACATGACATGTAACAAACCCACGTCTCAGTCACAACAACACATTTGCTCATCCACGCAGCTGACAGTAGTACCAACAGTGAAACGGCAGCCCTGAAACAGCAGTTATTATGTCAAAAAGCTTAAGAAATGATGCTCTTTATCACTTGACAAAGCAGATTTGATGCCCGCAATTATTTTGAAGCCTTGCAATTTGGGCAGCATCAACTATTTTCCACGTGGTCTCCTTCGGGCACAACACGAAATAGTGTTATGCCCAATGAACGGCCCGTGCTCTCTATTTTATTTCCAGTCGCGGCAATGCACACCTGTGTGTCCAGAGGCAGGGACGTTAGCCCGATCGCAGAAAAAACAAATTGGCTGGAGGCATCGCTAAGCACAGAATAATATTGTGCAAAAGCAGGTTTTTTTTTTTTGCAGGTGGACACCACCGCTGCGTACATCAAAGCGCCACTGAGGTGTCCGCTGACCCAGAGAGCCAATTATGCGCCTTTCATTTCATAGGTGTTGCCGTGAATCTGTGTACTGTTTGTTTGTTCATTCTCCAAAGCTGCCAGCACGCGGCTTTATCGCTTTGTTTGCCAGACGGGACTTGATTTATATAGATTTTTCGCATTCTGGGGGAGCTGATTCTACGTTGTTCCAGAATCTTGTGGCAACTCTGCACGTCGTATCTCGAAAGTTCTATATCAGCTTTAAATTGAGCACGGCCGAGAACAGTGGGCATTCTGTTCGACGACTGCCGAGCACGATTGTTGCTACGCCGCCGCCGAGTCATTCAAGCCATTCTGGGCGCAAGTCAGCCCATATAAATAGTTTGTTTAGACGCCATTATTGCTGTCTTTCTGCTCTCCAGATTGCAGTCACCACTATGTGACAATATCAACGCTGTCTACAATGTCGTATACGCCAACGCATGCAGTGCATATTCTGACACTACCACCACGCAGCTCAAAGTTGTCCACTAACCCAGAGAACCAGTTATGTGCCTTTCATTTCCTTTGGCCGCCGCGGTGGCCCAGTGGTTGTGGCGCTCGGCTGCTGACCCTAAAGACACGGGCTTGATCACGGCCGCGGCGGTCGAATTTTGGTGGTGGAGGCGAAATTCCAGAGGTCTGTGTACTGTGCGGTGTCAGTGCATGTTGAAGAACCCCAGGTGGTCGAAATTTCCAGACCCCTTCACTACAGCGTTGCTCATAGCCTGAGCCACTTTAGGTTGGGTTGTGTTGGGTTTTATGGCACATAAACAGCTAAGGCCATCATACGCCATGCTCAAGGTATATAATTGGTTTTCTGTAGAATGTTCACATAATATGAAAAATCGCCGATGGTGTAGCTAGCCTAAAAAATTGTACTGCCTAGTAATAATAGAGAAGAAGAAATCTGGAAATAGCTAATGGTAAATGTCCCAGAGAAGGTCAGGCAGCCTCAGCTGCTATCCTTTGCTGGGAAAAGATCATGAGGCTCCCAACCAATCAAATAAAAAGCTTTCTTCTCAAGAATGACAAAGTAGCTGAGGTGTATCATGTAATAAAGCAAACCAGTGGTTCAAAATTTACAGTTTTTGAAGTACCCCTGCTTCTTTTAAAAAAGCTAAAAATGTTAACAATGGCATTTTCATCTAAGAGCAGTGCTGAATAAAAAGGAATACATTCATTTTAAAACTGGGTAAAATACCTTTTTCTTAGTGGTTCCCGGTTCACACATGTAAATAAAATGTGATTAACCGTAAGATCATCTCCGCATGTCGACGCGCTGTTCCCTCTTCGATTATTGCCGGAATACCAACCGAAATTCATATTACCAATCACGAAAAAACATCATGCTATGTACTTCATTGAACCTGTATTTCTGATAACCCTTGAAGTCAACAAATTCCTTCACTCCTTTGGCGAGGTTCCCTTCTTCACGGAAGTTCCCGTAAATCTAGCAGTTGCCACTACTCGAAACGCAAAGCAACGCGACGACACACTCAGCGGACGAATCCCACTCGGTGTACAGAAACTGTACCGCATTCTGGAGCTATGCTTATCAGACACCTATTTCCTGCCAAAAATTTTAAAGGCAGGCAAAAGGACCACCAATAAGAGCCTCCAGGTCTTTCGCAGTGGCAAAACTAACCAGGGAACACGTACAGAAACAAACCCTCAACTTTTATCAGGTGTGTCAACGACAGCGTTTCAATCATCAAGACGTTGAAAATGCAAAATTTCCTCTCTCATTTGAACTAGATCAAACAGGATAATCAGGACACCCTAGAAGTGGAATGAGGTGATGATGATGGTGAATTTTTTATGCCCCAGGAGCATCTGTGGCCAAAGAGCGCCATGGTACAACGTTTTTCTTCCACTCAAGGTGGGGTCAAGGACCTAATTCCCAAGCATCATCATAATCAGCCTTACTACACCCACTGCAGGGCAAAGGCCTCTCCCATGTCCCTCCAATTAACCCTGTCCTTTGTCAGCTGGATCCATCCTTTGCCTGCAAGCTTCTTAATCTTATCCGCCCATCTAACCTTCTGCCGCCCCCTGCTACGCTTACTTTCTCTCCGAATCCACTCCGTTCCCCTTAAGGATCCGCGGTTATCTTGCCTTCGCATTACATGTCTGTCCAAGCCCATTTCTTCCCCTTGATTCCGACTAGGATATCATTAACCCGCGCTTGTTCCCTGACCCACTCTGCCGGCTTCCGGTCTCTTAACGTTGCACCTATCATTTTTCTTTCCATGGCTCGCTGCATTTTTCTTAACTTAAGCTGGACTCTTTTCGTGAGCCTCCACGTTTCTGCCCCGAAGGTGAGTGACGGTAAAATACAGCTGTTGTATACTTTTCTCTTGAGGAAAATGGGTAAACTGCCACTCATGATCTGACAGAACATGCCATATGCGCTCCACCCAATTCTTATCCTTCTAGTTATTTCCCTCTCATGATCCGGATCAGCTGTCACTACCTGCCCTAAGTAGACGTATTCTTTTACAACTTCGAGGCTCTCGCTGCCAATCGTGAACTGCTGTTCCCTTGCTAGACTGTTGAACTTTACCTTGGTTTTCTGCATGTTAAGGTTTAGATCCAGCCTTCTGCTCTGCCTGTCTAATCATTGATCATGATTTGCAGTTCTCCTCGTGAGTGACTCAGCAAGGCAATGTCGTCAGCGAATCGCAGATTATTTAGGTATTCTCCATTTACTCTTATTCCTAACTGCCCCCATTTCACGCCTCGGAATACCTCCTGTAAACAGGCGGTCAATAGCATTGGCGAGATCGTGTCTCCTTGCCTGACTCCCTTCTTTATTAGAATTTTATTGCTGACTTTTTGGAGGACTATAGTAGCTGTGCAGTTGCTATATATATCTTCCAGTATTTTGACATAAGGCTCTTCTACCCCCTGATCACGCAATGCCTGTATGACTGCTGAGGTTTCCACTGAGTCGAATGCTTTCTCGCAATCAATGAAGGCTCTATATACCAATTGGCCACCGCAGCGGTGGCCATGTGGTTGACAATCCGCCTCGCATGCGGGAGCTAGGTGCGGGGTTCGATCCCCAGTGCCGCCTGGTACCCACCGGTGATACAATGGGTACAAGCTTTCCCCTGGTCTCGTACTCGCCTTATTTAGAGTGAAATGCTTCAGAAATCAGTCTTGGACCCCACCTGGAGAAATGGAAAAATACCTTGTGTCATGGCGCTCTTTGGCCTTAGATGCCCTTGCGCCATAAAAACCAATAATCATCCTCTTTTAGAGGTTGGTTATATTCTGCGTATTTCTCTATCGCCTGACTGATAGTGTGAATATGATCTATTGCGAAATATCTTTTACGAAAGCCAGCCTGATCATCTGATTGATTAAAGTCTAAGGGTGCCCTGACTCTAATAGGGATTACCTTAGTAAATACTTTGTAGGCAACGGATAGCAAGCTGATAGGTCTGTAAATTGTCAAGTCCTTGGCCTCTCTCTTCTTATGAATTAAGATAATGTTTGCATTCTTCCAAGCTTCTGGTACGTTCGATGTCATAAGGCATTGCGTATACAGGGAGGCTAGTTTTTCTAGCACGATGTCCCCTCCATCTTTCAAGAGATCTGCTGTTACCTGATTCTCCCCAGCTGATTTTCCTCTTTCCATTGCTCCTAAGGCTTTTTTTACTTCCTCTTTCGTTACTGGTGGGATGACGCAATGCTGTGCACTACCGTTGGGCCTCTTCCAGGTCCACTTCCTGTTCTCTCGTTTGCGGAAGAAAGTATTCATGATCCGTAAATTATTTCTATCTGCAAATTCGACAAATAACTCTCCCCTGCTATAACTAAAGCCTATCCCATAGTCACCTACCGCGTGGTCGTCAGCCTGCTTCTTGCCCACCTTCGCATTGAAGTCGCCCATCAGTACAGTGTACTTTGATTTTACTTTTTTCTTTGCCGATTCTACGTCCTCATTGAAATTTTCAACAGTCTGGTCATCATGGCTGGATGTAGGCGCGTAGGCCTGCATCACTTTCAGCTTATACCTCCTATTCAGCCTAGTGACAATATCTGCCATCCTCTCATTAATACTATATAACTCCTCTACGTTGCTAGCTATATCCTGATTAATGAGGAATCCCACATCTGGTTTTCGTCTATCCTCTATTCCGCGATAGAACAGTATGTGTCCCTCCTTTAGTACTGTATACGCCTCACCTGTCCTCCTAACTTCGCTAAGCCCTATCACATTTAATTGAATTCCCGCTAGTTCCTCGAACAGCACTGCTAGGATAGCATCCCTAAATGAAGTTCTAGCGTTAAACGTTCAGATTACAATGGCGGCCTGTCCGGAGCCAGAAATTCTTAGCACCCTCCGCTGCGTCACAGGTCTGACCGCCGCCGTGGTCAGTTGATCCGCAGCCGCTGGGGAGTGAGGGCCGAGGGTTAATTGGTTTGTTCATAGATGGCATTTCACCATAAATATTCGTAGCACCAGGGAGGGGAAACCTTGTACCCATTGTATCTTCTGTGGGTACCCGGCGGCACTGAGGATCGAACCCGCCCCTCCCGCATGCGAGGCGGATGCTCACACGACTAGCCCACCGCTGCGGTCAGACGTCAAAAAAGAAAACTCGCTGCGTTTTTAAATGTTCTTGTAAGTCGGCAACACAACTCCCTAGAGTTCTCCGTCTACCACAGAGCTACCATCATGCGCCCATATCCGCACTTCTCTTGAAACCAGCCGCCAATTCATAAGACATCAGTTGTGAAGACGTTAATACTAAGAGCCCGATCACACTGCAGAGCTAAACAAAGGGAAAACACACGATGTTCAAGGAGGAGGAGGAGGGAAAAACTTTATTTGAGGCCAGCACTAAGGCCCAGTCAAGAAGAGCGCTTGCTCCACCTAGGCCGGCTGATAATCTGCCGAGCCCGAGTGAAGCCAAGCGCTCCAGGAAGGAGAGAGAGGGTAAGATAATGGAGAAGTAATGAGAGGTAAGGACAGTGTTACATGAGTAGAGAATGTGGTCTGTGAGTGCCTTCATCATATTCAAGGAACTCACCATGAGCGGGTACCCCGAAAGTTTTGTTGATAAATCCATTCGCCTTCTAGAACACAATGATGCCCCAAGAAATCAACGAACAGCAATCAACTCCACACATGTAGATATGCATCACTATTCCTCATGTATGAGGTGCCAGCGTAACCACCGCCCGTATCCTGTAGTAAGTGATATGCTTGGGTATCGGGACCGAGGTCTTCACCGCATGACGATGAACTCTGCAGACGACGGAGGGAAGCCTTAAGGAGGGTTGGTAAACTTGAAGGTTTATTTACATATTTACAACAGAAGCAGGGAGACCAGAAGTCAGAGATGAAGTGCTGTGAAACCAGCCAAATTGCGGCTTAAATACAGTGGATATTCCCTAGGCACCTAGCTAGGGAAACCGGTGGCTGATCAAGCGTCCAATGGGCAGACACACTCTTCATAGTCTCTTCCCTAACCCCATGACCGCTCCGCCCCCACAAACACGTGCACAGGCGATAAGGAATCCTGGCGCCTTGAGGTCCTGGAATGCTGTTTTCGACCGGTTGACCAGGTGCATAAGGTCGTTGGCTTAGCAGGCGGTGATCCCCTCCGTGGGGAAGATGCGTCCTGACAGCCCCGGGATTCCAGAGGGTAAGATGAATCAGCCGTGTCCGCCCCCGCTTTGTCTGGCCGCGCAGGTGCAAGCAAGCGAGGCGGGTCCGGCGCCTTTGTTCGGGTCTTTCTGCCGGTCCACGTGAGGGCGCAGTTCGGGAGAAAAGCCGCATTCCATACTCCGGACGAAGGGATGAGAGGCCTTTCGTCACAGCTCACGGTCGCCAGGAGCCGTTCCTAAACCTCTTCTCAGGACGACAGCACCTTTGGTCAAACATAGTTCGATGGCGCCTGCCGGGCTCGTCTGTTCTCGCTGTCGTGGCCTCCGATCACAACAATCTGTCCGCCGCCATGAAGACGCCACGGAGTGGTTGCAGCTGGTCGGTGCACCACGAATGGGCGTCAGAGTCCCAGTCGGCCTCGTAGTAGTCAGCCCACTTGACCTGCACCGCTGGCAAGGGTCCTCAACGGAGCATTAGCGATCCAATCTGAGCTCAGCCCCTACCTCCAGCTAGGCAGTACGCGGCCAGCCTCAGAACATTGCCAGGTCTTTAATACGGAGCAATATAGCTGCAAATTTTGGATGACTTAACCCTCGCCAGCAGCTCACGCCCGGAAGTCTGCTGAACCAAAACAAGTTCCTCTTTTTGTTTTTCGTTTTTTCGCAAGGACAAGCGTCGAAATCTCGGGTGGCTCCTGGGAACTTTACAGTGCAAGGGTGTTGGACAGGGCCGCTTCCTCCTCTCTCTCTTTCTTGCATGTTGTGTTCCCCTCCGACACCCGCGCGTTCTGTGGCGCCCTATTGTGTGGCAGCTGCGCGCCCTTCTGCGCAGCACGCCGCACGCGTAACCTGTCTCGCCACAAGTCCTGTCGTGGTCCCACAATGGAACAGGTGGCTTTCGCCCTGCACGCTTAGTTGGTTGGTATTGCACCCGACGCCTTTCTGATTTCCTGTGATGCGGCGAAGATGTCGGGCTGTTACACTGCTGATTAGTTTTCACACTTCCGGTGCTTTTGACCCGCACATCTTTCTTTGCCTGCAGGCGCCTTCGGGAAACTACCATTGTTGATTTTCCCTTTCTGCCATCAGTTCTCGCGGTGCCGTCGCGTGTTGTTAAGCTACCGGCCTTCGCCTCAACACCAGCAGCCGACGTAGCATTTGGCAATTGCTTGTCGCGTTCTCTGTTTTTCTCGCGCAGCGAAGCCACTCGTGCTTTGCTCTCAGTACCAGGTGACGGTTTCCCTGACGAGCCGGTCGTTGCTCTTTCTTCTAAAGAAGGCAGCTCATTCTCTTGCGGTCGGTCACTAGCCGCTGTGATTTCCTCATCACTGAGCTTCTCTTTGTTTCGATGCAGCGCTGAGCCGCATTCTGTGCTTACAATCGAACTGTCAGCGGGCGCTATCCGTGGGCCACTACCCGTCGGCAACACAAAACCGTCTGCCCGCATTTGCATCTCCGCAGAGCGTAACACTTCGCTGTCCGTAATTCTGGATATCGGGGCAGCGTCATTGCCATTCCGGGTTACAGTGACATGGCACTTTTGAAATAACGCTGCGCTCTGTCTGGGCGCTTCAACGCTGCTGTCAAGTGACTCTGCGTTACGCTCTTCGACGGGAAGCTCTCTTTCCGTGCGGTGACATACAACTTCACCGCAGTCTTTCTGGCGCGGAATCTGTGCCTCATTTGCCATAGCGGCATCTGTATCAGGGCTAGAACCGGCCATTTCTCTGCTCTTCCGAGCAACAATTGTGTCCTTAGCTGACCAAGCGGGGTTCGTGGGCTGGTCGCTGACACCCTGATGGGAGCGCGGCCCGCTGCCATCAATACGATCTTTAGAGTGCGCCTCTGTACGTATGCCGAAAAAGTGGAAGAGGGCTCTTTTTGCCATTTCTTTGTTGTCGGCATCCTCGTCGGACAGCCGCGATAATACGGCGCTGACATCACAAGGGCAATGGCCGTCAACATCTGTGGCCAGTCGCCCTGGTCTACCTGCTCATCTGCGCAAAGGTTTTCAAAATTTGAGAGAAAATTTTGGAAATTTTCTCCTCTTCTAAAAATTCTCAGACGCGCTCTCGCTCTTTGCGATCTGAGCAATTTAACTTTACGCCTGAGCTCTTCCAGTTTTCGTTCGCGTTGCTGCTCTATCTCTGCCTGGCTTGCCACTGTGTTCGGCACCTCTAGCCTAGTGCGTTCTGCCTGTGCAGCCTGAGCTATCTGTAGATCGAGCCGTTTTTTCTCGATCTCTCTTTCATGCTCTTCGCGCTTCCTTTCGTGCTCCCTTTCCTGCTCTTCGCGCTTTCTTTCGTGCTCCTCGCGCTTCCTTTTTTCTTCATTCTCTCGCTTCCTTTGTTCATCCTCTCGCTTCCTTTGTTCATCCCCTCGCTTCTTTTGTTCCGTTTCCTTCTCCAACTCCTCCTTAATTAGCTCCCAACATTCTACTGTCTCCTCCTCGTGCGCACCGGAATCCTCAATTGCCCTAATCAATTCAGGTTTTCTACGGATCGACCCACAATCAATGTCCAATTCCCCGCATACGAGAACTAGGTCTGGTTTGCGCAGCTTCTTCCAGTCCATGACTATTTAAGCAACGGCAAGTCTCTACTCACGTGGTCAGAGGAGCCCCGGCTGCCTCTTATACCAATCTTCGATTACCTAGGCTAACAATTTTCCAAAGTTGTAAAACCTGGCAATGCTCCAAGAGAAAGACCGCGCACTTACCATACCAGAGTCAGGACCAGGCGCAGACCACCCCACCGCTGCCAACCAGTTGATATGCTTGGGTATCAGGACCGAGGTCTTCACCGCATGACGATGGACTCTGCAGACGACGGAGGGAAGCCTGCGGAGGGTCGGTAAACTTGAAGGTTTATTTACATATTTACAACAGATGCAGGGAGACCAAAAGTCAGAGATGAAGTGCTGTGAAACCAGCCAAATTGCGGCTGAAATACAGTGGATATTCCCTAGGCACCTAGCTAGAGAAACCGGTGGCTGATAAAGCGTCCAATGGGCAGACACACTGTTCATAGTCTCTTCCCTAAGCCCGTGACCACTCCGCCCCCACAAACACGTGCGCAGGCGATAAGGAATCCTGGCGCCTTGAGGTAATGTAATGCTGTTTCCGACCGGTTGACAAGGTGCATAAGGTCGTTGGCTTAGCAGGCGGTGATCTCCTCCGTGGGAAAGATGCGACCTGACGGTCCCGGGATTCCAGAGGGTAAGATGAATCAGCCGTGTCCGCCCCCGCTTTGTCTGGCCGCGCAGGTGCAAGCGAGCGAGGCGGGTCCGGCGCCTTTGTTCGGGTCTTTCTGCCAGCCCACGTGAGGGCGCAGTTCAGGAGAAAAGCCGCATTCCATACTCCGGACGAAGGGATGAGAGGCCTTTCGTCACAGCTCACCGTCGCCAGGAGCCGTTCCTAATCCTCTTCTCAGGACGACAGCACCTTTGGTCAAACATAGTTCGATGGCGCCTGCCGGGCTCGTCTGTTCCCGCTGTCGGGGCCTCCGATCACAACAAAGGGTAGTTTTCTTGTAGTGCATAAGCGTACGAGCCCGTTGGCGCGTTCCTTACCTGTTCGTACAGTAGGTCAGGAGAAAGAAAGAGCACGAGGCATCGTCTATAAAATTTACGGTGCCGACTGCAACGGAGGCTTTATTGGTGAAACAACGCACTGAATAGAAAGAATATGACAACAAAAGAACGACGTGCGCAACTTCGCAAGAGAATGCAACCCGGTAGCCGGGCATTCAGAAGGCGCAGGCCATAGAATTAAGTTCTGAGAAACCACCGCCTATGCAAGCGATATCAGTTCGAAAAAATTTGTGCCCAATTTACCTGGTCAAGTTAAATCTGACTTAGGTGCGCTAGCGCGCTTGCCTTCGTTTAGCCTTTTTTTAGCGAGAGCTACACTACGCCAGCTCTTCGAGACTTTAGCGGGGCACCCCTTGAGCTCCGTGGCAGCGCCGTGGCCTTGAGCCGGTTGGTCACGTGGTGCGGAGCAGCTGCTGCCGCCGGCGGCGTGGCGCGCCGGAGAAACCGAGCTGCAACAGCTGTGCGAATGCGCCGTTTCGATTGGGCGCGAGGGGGGGGGGGGGTGTTGCGTAGAGGGGGACTACTATGTGTGCAAAACCATTGCGTCCTGACTTTCAAGCCGAACGTAAGCGTAGCCAGGCAGATCTAGCTTTCGCGTCACTCCAGGTTTGACCAGAGCTAAACCACTGGTAATTTTTTTTTATATTTGCTTAGCTTTTCATAAGCTTGAAAATTCGCGTTGAAACCAAACGTTCTCGCAGTCGTTCCTCGACTTGCTTTCTGCGATAAGGCGCCTGAGCACCTCGTTGAGATTCGAGCCGCCGTACCCATTGTTCTTTACACACCTCTCGACAGCACGCTCTTCCGGCGACTTCACCATTCGCTCCCTCTTCCTCGCTCTTGTTCGCGTTTCTCGCTCTTCATCTGCTTCCGCATCTCGTTTACCAAGGTCATACTAGCGACTTTTAGCACAGTGGCTTTACGGATAGTGAACCGATGCTGACGTGCGGACATGCCCCTGCGAACGGGCACAAGGCTGAGGCGGCCAGCGCGTTTACGGAGCGGCGCTTATGCCCGCTGGGTAGCTATCTCAGCGGAGAGTTTCCCAAAGGGCGAACGTGCCCGAGCGCGCGTGGGCTTGTCTGGGGTACGCAAGGTGGCATCCACCGATGGTGAGCGCGGCGCAGGCTCATTTTGAAACAAAAAAAGGCCCGCAGATGTTTGATGACAATGGAAGACCTCTGTCTGCTGCGTGAAGTCGCAGTCACAAGACCATTTGGCGACTATCTCAAATGGATTGAACTCACCAAAAATGTGAAGCAAGTGGTGGGCTTAGAGCTTACTCTGCGCGGTGCAAAAGACCGCGTGGATCTCTTTCTGAGCTAGTGATGACAACAGGTCGCTAGGAGCCTTAAAAAAGAGACATGTTTTTCTTACGCATCCAAAAAGCCTTGAACACTGGTGCACTTGTTGATGTAACGAGCATGCGTTTCTGACATTCTTCGGGTTCGGTACTGAGCAGCAATACCAAAAAAGAGCAAACCCCCAGGATCGTTCAAGCATATGCGGACTGGCGCTGCCTGCAGTGGGGTTCACAGAGCGGTTCGGATTCAGAAAATGGAAAGGCGTGTTCAGCAAGAACTATTGAGGAACTCTTCACCAAGGTAGACAGCTTGTTGCCTATTAAGGACGCCATCAGCTCATTTTCTCGTAGAGTGAATGTGTTGCTGTTGCTGAAAATTAATGCTGAGTCATGAGAAGAATGAGTCTAAAGTGTGCAAACCTCTATTTTTTCTTCTCTGAGAAATATTGTCAGGGACTAGAAGACGACAAAGTGGCAGTGGCGCGGCACGGAGCGCTCGCGCAAGGCCCACCGCCATTAAATGATTCCATCACCATCTGTCATGTAGTCCTGTCTTCACCTGCTTGCCGTCACGTAACATTTCGTGGAGGTGCGGAGTTCATCCTCACCCAAGTCCTGGGCTTCGGCGTCCTGCATGCGCCATGGTCGTCGGTCGTATGTTCCTGCCCGCACCGCCCGGCAGTGCCCCAGCCCACCAGACCGACCACGCCGTTCGCCCCAGCCCCGTCCCCCGCCGACCAGAAGACACGACGACAGGACGACGCCGCCCCGACTCGAACCTATGACCCCACCGACCCTAGAAGCCGCCAACATATTCGAACACAGCCCCTGCCCATGCCGTTCGGTGTGTTCATGGGCCTCGGCCATCGGCTCAAGGTCACCTAGGTACATCCTGGCAGCTTCCCGGACCAGCGCTAATCCGATCGTCATCTGCTCATCGCTTTCATCGTGACGGCAAGCCCTGCATCTTCTTCTCTTCGGTTTTGATCCCTCCTGTCACACACATATTCGTCACGTCGTGTGTTTCATCTTCACACCCGTTCTTCTAGTTCACGCAGTCGTGACGATCGCTCTGCAGCCCCGGGTAGTGCCACGGACTAGAAGACGACAAAGTAGCAGTGGCGCGGCACGGAGCGCTCGCGCTAGGCCCACCGCCATTAAATGATTCCATCACCATCTGTCATATAGTCCTGTCTTCACCTGCTTGCCGCCACGTAACAATATGATGACTTAGTTAAATCCACTGCTGACCAACAGACCACAATCCAGAAGCTTCAAGATGAAGTGCTTACTCTTAACAACACAGTGGTGGGTCAGAATGAACAACTACTACACCTACAGTAAGAGAATAATGACATAGAAAAATATAGCAGGCTGCAGAACTCAGATACAGGGCTCCTCTCTTAAGCAAGGTGAGCAGGTGTCTAAGGCACTAAAGAACTTAGCAGAGAAGTTGACCATTGAGCTAATTGACTCAGATATTGAAGCAGCTCATTCTGTCCCGCAGAAAAAAAGAAAAAAATATTTGTGCTAGTGAGATTCACGTCTGTCGCTGCGAAAGAAAAATCGATGAGTAATCGAAGCCAGATCACGCCCCAGGTGGTAAAGAGGGAGCTACCTAACATGTATTTTAACGACAACCTCACGACTTTAAACAGAAAACTGCTTTGGGAGGCTAAGCAGAATGTCAAATGAACTAGTTTTAAACTTCGTTAGGTCAAACGTGGAAAACGTTTTGTTAGGAAGACCGAAGTCTCTTCTATTTTTCGAATCCATGATTCTATCCATTTAGATAAACTAATTTCAATCATGAACTCTGCCTTCTCCCGGTGCACCAATATCGGTGAATTTTGTAACTTAGTCTCGAAAAAGAAGGACGCGTTCAGTGTGGTTCATGCAGACTTACGTAGCTTGCGAAAACATTGAAATGAATTTTTGGCTCTTGTTGACAAAATGATAATGATGCATTCGTGACCGAAATTAACATTCCTTCCACATTTCTCTCTTCTTTTTCGTTACCAAGTTATTAAAGTTTCTCTTTCACACTGCAGATCTCATTCTCAATTGCGGATGTTACTCTTCTAGGAATTTACAGGCCTCCTTCCTAAAATAGGAAAGATTTTTTTTCAGAGTTCGACAATTTTTGGGGCTCACATTTGTCAAATCATATTATATGCCTTATTTGAGACCTCAATCTCGACACTTTGTCCCCAGCACGTTCGTTTGTTTGCGCATACCTAAACACCGTGGCAAAACATGGCATCGTACCAACGATAAAGGACTACATAAGAGAAGAGTACCTGGGAAAACATTTCGTAGCTTCCTGTATTGATCACGTCAATATAAGAGCTCCGTTTGCCCAGTCTTTCTTTTCGGTAACTACACACTTTCAGATTAATAGCTTTTAGGTTCTCATATTCTTTTTATTTCTTTAAATAAGTCATACCCTAACGAGGAGCGAATTTCATATCGAGACACTGCCAGATTGGATAACCTTATAGCAGTCTTTATTTGGGTCTCTTTGCTCGAGGAAATGAATTCTTTTAACGTGTATGACAGATCTGTACCGGTTATCAGTTTGATAACTACATCACAAAGGTCAGGGTAATCAAAAAACGCAACTCAAATCTTCCTTGGTTAACACGTGACATTCTGAAGGCCATTGCAGAAAAAGACGCCCTTTGGACACGTTGCAAGCGTAGTCCCAACAACACACGCCTCAAAGATAATATCAGGTTGCTTAGAAATAAACTTACTACCATGATTCGAGGATGGAAACGTAACAACTTCAATACGGCTTTTCATAACAACCAGCGCTCTTCACGTAAAACTTGGTCTGCTATGAATTACATTTTTGGACGGAACCCAAAACAATCAATTAGCGATTAATTTGCTAAATCCTTCAAAGACTTCCCTTCTGCTACCTCTGAGTTTATTGCGTTTTTCTCTCAGGGTTCTAGGAAGTTTCATGTCATCATGAGGTGGCATGGTCTTTATATTGTACAGCTTCTTTAGCTTTTCTCCCCTGTATTGCACTCCAAGATCTTCATAGCATAATCTTTAGCTTCAATTCGAAGAAAGCTGCAGGTATTGATAATATCAAAATGAGTGACCTCCAACGTATTGTTGCGATATTGCAATCGGGCATTTTTTTATGTTGAACAGTTTTATTACTACCTGCTTCATTCCACACAACGCAAATCGTCATAGTAAAACCATTATGTAAAAGTGGCTCTTTAAAGGCTATTGAAACTTCTAGGCCTATTTCAATTCTACCTGCGATTGCGTAATTCTCGAAAAGCGCCTACTCTGAGTTATGTAGACCTCTGGGCTCTAAATAACATCCTCTCAGAGGCACAGTTTGGTTTCTTTGAAGGCAAAGGAACGATTCTGTTATTAGAAAGTTTTACTCATGTTTATTACTCAAGTTTTGATAATAACTAATTCTCATGTGGTCTGTTTTTTGGAGCCAGCAAAGCTTTCGATTGTGTTCAGCATGACCTACTGCCAAAAACAATGTCATGGGATTTAAGGGTCCTTTTAATGAATTGTTGAAAAACTATTTTCTAATCGGGCTCAAGTTGTTGAAATAGGAGGGCATCGAAGTGTGAAATCATTTTGTCGGCAGGTGTTCCACAGGGCTCTGTTTTATCGCCTTTGCTTTTCACTCTATTTATAAATGATTTATGAAATGCTGTAGCAAAATGTTACATTTTTAAATACGCGGAATGCACGTTATTGTTGTCAACAACTTATACTTCTTTCAAATTTATCACACCAATCCCATTCTAAAAAAATGAACTAATCACGTCACCCACACGTGTATCTTCGCGCATCGATAATCCGTACAAAGTAGGCATCCCCCACTTCCGCACTACATCCTATTAATATTCATTCATTCCTAAAACAGCAACAGAGTGGAATCGTCTGCCTGCCGCGCTGGTGATTAATAACAATGTCGAGGTATTCAGGAAAAACCTATGTGTGCAATATAACGCATGGAAGTTTCTTTCTTCTAACTCCTTTAGTTTCACCGTTTTCAGTTATATTGTTGTGTGTTTTATGTGATCTCATGTTGTGTTCTACTCTCTTCGTTTTTAACGACAAACAATGATGAGTGTTGCTACTTATTAGCCATGTTTCCGATGCGATGTTAGTATTTTTGTTACCCCGCGTTACCGTGGGCTTTTCAAACGAGATTAATCCCCAGTTCACTCGTGTATTGCAATTTGCCTGTTCCTTTCTTCTTTTTTGTCGTTTTGCACTGTACCACTCCCCTCTATATTGCCCTCTGGGCCAAGAGGGTAATTGAAATAAATAAATAATAAATAAATAAATAAATGTTTCCATGCCTCTGGCAAAGGATGCGTTCAGAACGTGTGGTGCACGTTATGGACTGATTTTTAAATTATTCATTTCAATGAATCAACAAAAAACTAAACTCGTTTGTTTTTATAATCCCCATAAAAAGCTTTGCTTTGTTGAACCATTGTTTATACATTCTTCACATTTTCTTAATTGTTTTTGCATTCCTATTAATTGTTTCAAATCGTGTCAATTACCTTGGTATATGTTTTTGACAGAGATAAGTCTTTGAATAGTCATCCTACCGTAGTATGTAACAAGCTTCGTGGTTTATCTTGTGTACTGTACAATGTTCAATATTTAGTACCTTTTCAGACTCGCAAACTTCTTGCACATTCTCTTATTTATGGTATCCTCAGGTATGGAATCACTCTGTTTTATAACTGCCCAAAAACTTCGCGAATGAAATTAAATGCTCTATTAAGGAACACCCTTCGATCCGTGGCATACAACATGGACGTTTCACCTGACTGCAATTTATTTTTGTTTTTACAACTACCGCTTTTTGATGCCCCTGACCCGATCCCCAACTTGACAACACCATACGTCCGGCTGCCCCACGGGTGCTGTAGCCCCCGCTCCATCTTCCCGTAGCAAGATCACACCTAAGCAAAAGCAGGAGTTCTCACTCAGGCTAAATTACACAGGTTGGTCAACCTATGGGCTCCCGCAAACATAGACTCACACAGGCCCGGGCTCACTCAAACTTGTAGTATGTCATAGTGGTCCGGCCGCAAAAGACGATGGCCCGCCCCAGCATGCCAGCCAAGTGCGAGCAGATTTGTTTTCGTGGCTGCTCAACCGAATTCCGGCGGCGCTCTGGTTCTGTCAAATATATTTGTGGAGACCACGGCAAGGAATTGTATCTGGGATACGTTCTTCTACGCAAACTTGGTGACTCCAGACTCAGCATCTTCACTCTGTGCTCCTGGCCTGCGCTTGCCTCAACGGCATCGCTAGGCCGTCCGCTACCCGGAGCTCGAGACCTCAGCTACCTTCATCTGGCTGCCTTATATAGTGCAAGCCATGGCCATGGATTCCTCCGCTCATGTAGTGTCTCAGCCGCCTCTTACGCCACTACCTTGTGAACCCGAGGTCTCTGCCCTCAAGCTCCCCGACTTCTGGTGATCAGACTCGGAACTTAAGTTCCTGACCATCGAGGCCTTGTTCCGTCGGCACCGTGCCACTTTGCAAATGACCCTGCCCGACAATGTCATTGTGAACTCACGCCTTCTACTGCTGCGGTTGTTCGCGACGTCCTACACTCTCCGCCTGCCGATCGCCCTTATGATCATCTTACGGTGACACTCATCCAGCGCGCTTCTGAAACAGAGCCGCGTTGTCTGCAGCAGCACTTTACCTCGGAGGAGCTCGGAGATCGCATGCCTACCGAGCTATTTCCGCATGAACGCCTTGGCTGGAGATCTGGCTACTTCACACGACAGTGCACAGCTGCGCGAACTCTTCCTGCAGCGCCTGCCTCCGCTAATGCGCATGATCGTGAGTGCGTCTTCATCTGAGAGCCTGAAATACCTGGCTCAGCTGGTTGATAAGATTATGAACATCGGTTTCCACTCCGCGGCCACAATTCATCGCATTCCTGCCGCTCAGTTCTCCAGAGCGCAGCTGCGGCCATTTCATGTGCGTGTCTCATCGTTGCTAACAAGTAACTCTCCCGACAAGTAGCGTGGCTTACAGCTGATGTTGCTACCTTTTGGACGCGCCGGCCGTCTTCCTATTATTCACTCCGCCGTAACAGCCTCAGTCTTCCTGGCAAGCGTTCTCCGCCCCCCGGGGCCCTTTGCTGGTACCAAAGTCGCTACGTCTCTCGCGCCCGCGAATGACGGCAGCCCTGTGCCTACGCCGGAAACGGTCGGGCCGAACACTCAAGGCGACCGGTGCTCTCGGCCAAAGATCAAGTCGCCTCTTCCACTTCCCCGCTCTTGTAACAAAAGTTCGCTAAATCCTCGACACTGATGCAGAGATCAGCTTCCTTAATTTTACGTTGGCCGAGCGACGCCGTCCTTCAGACTCGCCTCCTCTGACCGCAGACAGCGGATCCACCATACGGGCTTATGATCAGAAGTCGGTGATTCTCGACATCGGGCTCCGACGTGCCTTTCGCTGGGACTTTGTCATCGCGGACAGGCGCTCACCAATCATCGGCGCCGACTTCCTACGGCACTACAGGCAACTAGTTGACTTGCGGCACAACCGCATCCTGGATTCTGTAACAAGCTTAGCCGTGCAAGGCGTTTACGTCGCGCTCTACCTCTCCAGCTTCTCATGGCGCACAGCATCGTTCCCGACCATGATCTGGCGTACTTTCCGAGTTTCCAGATATATTCCGACCACCGTCCTTTGAAACGCCGGTCGCTGACAGCGTGACTTGCATCATATTATGACGACTGGGCCTCCCATTTTGCTCGAGCTCGTCGCCTCGCACTGGATCGCCTCACTAGCTCCAAACAAGAATTTGAGAACATGCAGGACCTTGGTTTCACCCGTCCCTCCTCCAGCCATTGCGCATCGCCCCCCCTCCCCCATAAGATGCCCAAAAAAGACCGGCGACTCGCGAACGTGCGGCGATTACCGTACACTTAAAAGGCCACAGTTACTGCGCGCTACCCGATACCCACTCCCAGGAATTTACATCATCCCTTCACGGTGTTACGTTTGGAGACGCCAACATGCCAAGAATATTCAAGCCACTGGGAATCATCAATCTACCGAGCCTTCAAAGGGCCGTCGATGTGGTTGCAGCGCTACGAGTGCAGGTGGTGGCGTCTACAAGGGTCCTTCGCCCCCCCCCCCCCCCCCCCCTGCTGTTTACGGGGTGAAACGGCTCCCCGCTGTCTGAGAACGGCTTTGGTGAACCTGTCTTTTGTTCTCAACGCCGGACCCACCCGGGACATTTTTCTCCCGTAGGGGACGACGGGGGAGCCGGCGAGCGGCGGAACTGCAAATGAGCCGTGACAAATGCGGCCGGGTTTGACTAAGCCAACGTCTCCGGAATCCTCGTGCTTCGAAAACAACTTCATCTTAGACTGTGCTTTCACACGCTCTACGTGAAAGCTTCTGCGAACTGCGGTGGGACCCATTCGCCCCCACGCTACCGCTGTGAAGTGCAGGTGACTGACCTTCGACGCTCTCAATGGGACCCCCTTCGGGCTATTCATCACTGAAGCCTGGACAGCGCGGACACTAATCTGCCAGAAGTGGCAAGAGTGTGTGGCTGGGGGCGGACCCGAAAGACTGGACACGTGATCTACATGGCAGTGATTCGACGCATTTTTAATGAACTAGATTCCCCAACTAGGGACCTGGGGACAGCGGACCCTATTTAAGCAGCGATCTGGCGTGTGTTCGCCAGCTCCCGATTCACTCTTTCAATCTTTGTATAAATGTAAATAAACCCTTCAGTCTCTTCTTCACCTCGAAGACCCTCTCATCTCTTCGTCAACCCCACTACAGCAGTCTCTCGATCCGGAACCCGGGGACACCGACCTTGGCGAGAGACGGCACAGGCGAACCAGGGGCCCGCATCTAACAACTGGTGGCAGCGGTGGGATCGAAGCGGAATCCCCCAACACCGGTGGCCTGCTACGGGAGAGAAGCCCCACTCCTAACAACTGGTGGCAGCGGTGGGATCGACCATGCGGCGTGGTGTTGCTTCCGTGGGTGAGTGCTTGAACTTTGCTTGAGATTCGCCAGGCTTCAATTGTTTGGGTTAATACATTGAACTGCTGGGAATCGAGGGAAGTTGATCAGTGAGTCTGAGTGCGTGTAGCTCACGTGAACAGTTGTTCAGCAAAGTCAAGGCTCAGAGCAGCAAACATGGACCTAATGAAGTTGCTAAGGTCAGATTTGCTGTCATTGTGCGAAGAGTTGGGTGTAGATGTAGGGGTTAAGATCAAAAAGAGAGACATTTGCAAATTGCTCTTGGGAACCGCCGAGCAAGGAATAATTACCGATACGTGGGAACTCCTCAAAGCTGAGCGAAAGAAAAAGGAAGATGAGCGGAGAAACATCGAGGAACAAAGGCTAGCGGCAGAGAAAAAGAAATGGGAGATGAGAAGGTTGCAGCTTGCGCATGAGATAAAGGAACTGGAAGATGAGATCTAGAGAGGCAAGACTCCAGAGAGAGCGAGTCAGGCCGGATCGTTCCAGTTGGACAGACGTGACGACGTAAAACAGTACTGTGAAACCGCGCATAACCTGCATGAAGATTACGGACCTGTAATGTTGAAACGCTGTATCGAAAGCCACGGGGAGACAGAGGAGGATAGCTCCATTGCAGGCGAGCAGGGCGTTTCAGGGGTAAGCGCTCAGGCCGATAAGCGGGCGGTGGAGGACTGCCTTCAGGAAAGCGAACTGCCCAACTCGGGGGCAGCAGAAGGTCCGTCTGTCAGCGGTGTGGAGCTGACACTGACCTGCGAAGGCAAAGCGGCCAGTTTGCAATTGGATGAATGTCTCCGAGGTGACTCTGTAGAGCTAGATCAATCTAGTTGTGATCAGGAGACGCAAACGGAAGGGTCTAGGCGTAAAAACAGGAAGAGGGCACGGACCAAGAAAAAACGGTTGAAAGGCCAAGCCCTAAATCCAGGAGCGCAGACAGGTGCTAAGGTTAGCACGGATATAAGTGCGGCAGAAGGGGAAAAAAAGACTTCCCGCATGGAACCTTGTAATTTTGCAGCTAAAGTTACTGGTCAGGCGGCACGCGCAGGTGCTTCTAAAGGTGACCGCAGTAACAGAAAGAGAAAAGCGCATCTTGCAAGCAGGACAGGAGCGAGGTTCTTAAAAGGGCATTGGCCAGCGTTAAGACCCAGACAACCCCGACCTGACAGAAAGGCGGTAAAGAAAAAGGCAAAGTGGCAGGAAAGATCAGAGGGCGCTAGATTGCGGTACACCCGGCGCATGCGAGCTCAGGGGTCGAGCAATAAAGACCACGCATGCAGGCGTGTTCGGCGCCCACAATTGACAAGGATGGGTCCTGCACTTTCCGCACTGTATTCGAGGAAGCGCGCAGGGCGAAAGGGTAGGCGGGCTTGCTTAGGGTGGGAACAGAGAGCAGCTTCTCGCTCCGGTCGCTGTCCGTCGCCCGGAATCGGTTATCGGCACTGCATGGGCTACCGGGGCCTACTGAGCGCGTCGAGGGACTGTGGAGATGACAGTAGCGATCAGTTACCCTTTGTCACGAGTTGACAGTCGTACAATCAGTCAGAGCGCGACCCCGGCGGGCGCGGCTGAAGGACTAATCCTTTCGACGCGGGGGTGGTGAGCCATGTTTGACCCCGCGTAGCAATTCGAAGTAGCTGTTTTTTTTATTCCTCTTTTTTGTGTGTGCGTGTAAAAACAGGGAAGGAAATGCTACTTTGTTTTACGTTAATGATTTGGATTTGATCAGGTGTTCCTGTTTTCTTAACACTTAGATCAAGGTTATTGTGCCATTCAGGTGGAAAGGACATGTGTTAATTTGGGATGCTACCGAGTGATAAAGGCACTCACAGGAGTGCAGCGAACACAGTTCCTGAACAGACGATGAGCTCTTTGCGTAGGTAGAACCGCTGAGAGCTAGCAATTTTTTTTGTGTGTTTGAAAATTTCGCACAGTACCCCTCCACCCTTGACCTAGTGAGAGGGTACTGGCAAGTCCCCCTCTCGGAAAGCGCGAGTCGGTATGCAGCATTTATTTCTCCCATGGGGGTATTCCGACCTTTGGTGCTCAGTTTTGGGCTAAAGAATGCACCTTTTAGCTTTTCAAAGCTAATGGACATCATCCTGAAGGACATGTAGGATTTCGCGCTGCCTTACCTTGACGATGTGGCCATTTTTTCTAACTCTTGGGAAGACCATGTTTCCCATCTCAGGAGGGTACTGACGAGTTTGAGGGACGCTGGGCTAACCATTAAGACCGAGAAATGTAGTTTTGGCTGCTCACATGTCACCTATCTTGGTCATGTTGTCGGTAGAGGGACGAGGAGACCGTCAGACCTCAAGATAGCCCCTATCGCTGAATTCCCGCAGCCCCGAACTAAGACGGATGTACGGTCATTTCTCGGTCTTGTGGGGTACTACCAAAGGTACATACCCAACTATTCACAGCTAGCAAGTCCTTTGACCGATGCGCTTCGCAAAGAAAAGCCGAATAGCGTTATCTGGGACGCAGCAAAAGAAATTTCGTTTCAGAACTTGAAGAGCGTGCTGGTTTCGCGGCCCGTGTTACGCGCGCCGGACTACAGCAAGGAATTCGTGGCCCAGTGTGACGCCAGCGACCGGGGTAGGGGGGTCGTATTAAGCCAAGTCGGAGACGACAATGAGGAGCACCCTATCCTTTATGCCAGCAGGAAGTTAACCGTAAGGGAAGAAGCCTACAGCGCTTCGGAAAAGGAATGCGCTTGTCTGGTTTGGGCCGCACAGAAGCTAGCCTGTTATGTTTACGGGGTGAAATTTACTTTCGAGACAGATCATTGTCCGCTTACATGGCTGCGTCAAATGTCGCCCAAGAATGGCCGCTTGCTTCGATGGAGTCTAGCCCTCCAGCAATATAACTTTTCTGTGCGATACAAAAGGGGCAAATGTCATGGAAATGCCGACGGATTGAGCAGGTTATTCCCATAATTGAGGTATCCGTTCGGTGGCAATTCGGTGCCTTTTCGTAATTTTTTAGGTACTAGTTAGCTTTGTTTTGGCGTGGTGTCCTATTATCCTTTTTCTTTTGCTTCCAAATTTGCCACCTCTCTTCAAGCCGTGTTCGGCGAATCGGGCTTTGGCAGCGAATTTGGCAGACATGGAAGCTGTTCTTAGTAGCCGAGATTATTGCTGTCAGCTACAAAATTTTGTGCTTACGTTTACATTGACAATGCAGTAGTATTGCATAACAGCCTGGCGGCTCTCGGGTGAATTTCGTGCACTGCCTGGGGAGTGGCGCCATGTTGAGTGGCTGATTTCGACTAATGCCTCCGTTGTCCGAGGTTTAGGACTCTACTCTGTGCTTGCAGACAAGATGAAGAGGGACCTCCCACGCTACAACTCAAGTCATCTCTCCTCGACCAGTGATTGTGACCACTGGCCGATCGAGATTGTCCTGGCCGCGGAGGAGCTGTTACGTTTGGAGACGCCAACATGCCAAGAATATTCAAGCCACTGGGAATCATCAATCTACCGAGCCTTCAAAGGGCCGTCGATGTGGTTGCAGCGCTACGAGTGCAGGTGGTGGCGTCTACAAGGGTCCTTCGCCCCCCCCCCCCCTGCTGTTTACGGGGTGAAACGGCTCCCCGCTGTCTGAGAACGGCTTTGGTGAACCTGTCTTTTGTTCTCAACGCCGGACCCACCCGGGACATTTTTCTCCCGGAGGGGACAACGGGGGAGCCGGCGAGCGGCGGAACTGCAAATGAGCCGTGACAAATGCGGCCGGGTTTGACTAAGCCAACGTCTCCGGAATCCTCGTGCTTCGAAAACAATTTCGTCTTAGACTGTGCTTTCCCACGCTCTACGTGAAAGCTTCTGCGAACTGCGGTGGGACCCATTCGCCCCCACGCTACCGCTGTGAAGTGCAGGTGACTGACCTTCGACGCTCTCAATGGGACCCCCTTCGGGCTATTCATCACTGAAGCCTGGACAGCGCGGACACTAATCTGCCAGAAGTGGCAAGAGTGTGTGGCTGGGGGCGGACCCGAAAGACTGGACACGTGATCTACATGGCAGTGATTCGACGCATTTTTAATGAACTAGATTCCCCAACTAGGGACCTGGGGACAGCGGACCCTATTTAAGCAGCGATCTGGCGTGTGTTCGCCAGCTCCCGATTCACTCTTTCAATCTTTGTATAAATGTAAATAAACCCTTCAGTCTCTTCTTCACCTCGAAGACCCTCTCATCTCTTCGTCAACCTCACTACAGCAGTCTCCCGATCCGGAACCCGGGGACACCGACCTTGGCGAGAGACGGCACAGGCAAACCAGGGGCCCGCATCTAACAACTGGTGGCAGCGGTGGGATCGAAGCGGAATCCCCCAACACCGGTGGCCTGCTACGGGAGAGAAGTCCCACTCCTAACAACGGCTCTATCATTTTCAGCAAGGTAGACCCTGTGACTGCATATCACCAGATTCCTTTGGAACCCACGGATATTCCGAGCAGCGCGATTATTATGTCTTTTGGCATGTTTGAATATCTGATGATGCCTTTCAGCTGTCACAATGCGGCCCAGACTTTTGAGCGCTTTGTTGACCAAGCCTTACGCGGTTTAACGTGCTTCTTCGCCTGCGTTGACGAGATCCTCGTCCTCAGCCTTATGGCAGAGGCCCACAAGATCCACTCGCGCCAAGTGGTCGCAAGATTCAGCCGCGTTGGTGTGGTGGTCAACGGTTTGAAAAGGAAGTTCGGTGTCTAGAGTTGGATTTTCTTGGGCATCGTGTCAACGCCGATGGCATTCCCGCGCTACCATCCCGTGTCACCGCCATCAGTCAGTTTCGTCGGCACACCACCACCCGGCAACTGCGCGAAATGTTTGGCCTCGCCAACCATTACTGGACCTTCATTCCTTACTGCGACGCCATCCTGCAGCCTCTCCACGATCACCTCTCGGGCCACAGAAAGCTGACCGCTCTTCTTGTTTGAACCGATAACGCCGACCGCGTGTTTAGTGGCATCAAATGAGCCATTGCCGGCGCGATGCTCGTGGTCCATCCGAAAGGTGACGCCCCGACGTCTGTCATGGTTAATGGACAGGACACTGCTGTCGGTGTGGTCTTGAAACTGTTCGTCACTGGCGCTTGCAGCCAATCGCCTTCTTTTTTAAGAAGCTTGCGCTACCTGCGCGCCGCTACAGCACCTTTGAACCAAAACTGCTCGCAATATATCAGGTGTTTCAGCGAACACTTTCAAAAGTTCCTGAAAGTATTGCGGCCAATATAGCAAAAAATAGATGTAGGATCACATGCTTTGCCCTGGCAGACACAAAATGCTGCAAAACCCCTCTAATTAACCAGGTAAATAACGAAACAACATAAATACCTTTTTTTAATTATCGCAACAGGGTGGTTGGTTCCAGTTGGAAATTTGATGTCTTAACAAGACGATGTCATATCAGTTTATCAAAGGAATAAAAACTAAATTTTAGGCACCTGCAGTGCGAATAAATCCGACGCTTTTTCCATCACGTGACCGAAACTGAGCGCATTAGAAGCGCCAGAAGTATGGTGTCAGCGAAGCGTCCGCTGGTGACGTGCTTTAATGAATGCACCACCCAATTCGAAACGCGTGTGTTAACTTTCCTCCCTATAGAAACTCGGCACTCAGCTTAGACCGCGGCCGGCGTTATCGACTGCTGCGTCGCTCGGAGATTTCATCACAATCACGCCATCAAGAGGTTAATTGAGAAAGTTGCGGAACATAGAAGAGTGGGGTGGGAGGCGAGTTGGTACGAGTTTTGTTGTACATTCAAACTGCTCTATGGACGGGACACTGAAAAGAAAGACGCGGGTTTGTGCGCAGCATCTAGATATCACATACCTATTTGCAAGTCTGCGTAGATATGGCGCAGTTGTATTATTTATGCAGTACCGGGAAGTCCCATAAAGGTAAAAGCACAACGAGCACCAGATTAAGATTTATGACGTCAAAACGTAATATGACGCACGCTTATTGTTGTCCTTTCAGATGAGACACAACTAAATAGATGTTAAAGTTGTAGACCCTATTTGGTAAAGTGGTTAGGGGAGGTGTGTGAAAAGAGCAATAAGTAATAAACTAGGCATGATTGCCTTTCCGCTTGAATCTTAGCGTTCATGAAAGAGCGTCAATCACTGATCGCAAGGTATCAATACATGTTGAAAACCAGTGAACTGCATGGAGTAAAATTTTGTTCTTTTCCAGGGCAGCTTTAACGCTGGCACCATGCTTTATTTTGTATCGAGAGCATGTTACTTTTCCGAAGCCAGCTAGCAGTTTCGCATGCGTGTGCAGAGGTGGAGCACGATAGCATCTATATATCTCGAATTGGTTTTTGCCAAATCCGACAATGAGAATAAGAGGAAACCCTCGGAAATAAGCCGATTAGACACAGCGGCATATCCTTGCACTTCTGGAAAGCGTAGAGGCAGAGGGCATCACAAGCGAGTACTGGCCGCCGGAGTGGGACTAGGTGGCTTAACTTCTCTAAATGGCACCGCTTACCAGAAGCGGTTTGCAGAAGCAAGGTTTGTTTGGTTGATAGGGCATGAAGTCGCAATGAGACTCAGGGTATGAGGAACATCGTTGTGGCGGGATGCGGATAATCTGGACCACCCGAGGTTCTTTAACGTGCACTGACACCGCACAGTACACGGACCTCTAACATTTCGCCTCCATCGAAATGCGACCACCACGGTGGGGATCGGACCCTCGTTTTTGTGTCAGCTGCCGAGTACCACAATCACTGAGCCAATGCGGCGGCGCGTACGCGCATGGAACATGAAGACAAACATGTCTTCATTCAGTAAGTAAAAGCTTAACAAAGTTGCCAAAAGGATGTGGTTGCTTGCCTCTGTGCAAATTGCACATACACTGGTTGGTGCATTGGCAGTGTTTGGTGTTCTTTTTTCATTTCATTTTTTTTCATTTATTTACCTTAAAGGCCCCTTTCGGGGTATTAGATAAGGGGTGGGGTAGTCAAAAATTGGTACATTTTTTCACGATGACATATGAAGTTCAATATTGGCGTTGAAGAGTGACGGGCAGGTGATAGCAGCAGCGGAGTGGGAGAGGCCGTTCCAGTCTGACGCGGCTCGTGGAAAGAAAGAGGTGGAGAAGGTTACAGTACGGGCACGTGGACGAGTAACTTGAAGGGGGTGACCAGTGCGATGTGATATGCGCGGCGGAGGTGCGCAGATGTATGGTTCATGGCCGAGTGAGCTGTAATAAAATTTATGAAAAAGAGATAGGGTTGCGACGCGACGACGGCAAGAAAGACTTCGTAAGTTGGACAGTGATTTCAGGGATGTCACACTGACCTCGTATGAATATTGGGAGTGAATGAAACGGGCGGCGCGATTTTGCACGGCTTCAAGTGCATCGATTAGATATGCTTGATGGGGGCTCCAAATGGGGGATGCGTATTCTAGTTTTGGTCTTACCAATGATGTGTAAGCGAGTAATTTGACCTCTTTTGTTGCGTGACGTAAATGGCGCTTCAGATAGCCAAGGGTTCTGTTTGCAGATGAAATAACATTAGTAACATCTTCCCGCCAAGTTAGATCATGACACACAGTGATACTTAAGTATTTGTATGAATGAATGTGCTCTATTGGATTGTTAGAAATTCTATTGGAAAAGGACAGCGGATTAAGTCTGCGGTGAAACGAAATAAGCTTGCATTTGTTAAAGTTAAGTGTCATTAGCCAATCATCGCACCATTTTTCAATGCGGTTAAGATCATCCTGAAGGGCTTTTTGGTCGGAAGTGTTAGTTATTGAGTGGTAGATAACGCAGTCGTCGGCGAATGAACGGATATTGCATGATAGGTGTTCTGGCAAGTCATTAATGTATATTAAGAAGAAAAGAGGACCTAGGACCGAGCCCTGAGGTACGCCTGAGGTTACGGGGGCAGAAGGGGATGACTGGTTGTTAACAGCAACTGACTGAAAGCGACACGTTAGAAATGCTTCAATCCATTTTAAGATGTTAGGATGCAAGTTCAGCTGCGAAAGTTTTAGCATCAAACGTCGGTGGGAAACCTTGTCGATGGCTTTAGCAAAGTCTAAAAAAATTGCGTCAGTCTGGATTTTTAAGTCGAGGTTCGCATGCAGATCGTTAAGAAAGAGTGCTAATTGTGTGTTACAGGAACAGTTTTTGCGAAATCCATGTTGTGCAGGATGAAAGAATTTGTTACCATCCAGGAACTGCATGATTTCTGAGTAGATGATATGCTCCATGATTTTACACGGTACACTTGTGAGCGAGATAAGACGGTAATTTAATGGTGAATTTTTGTTACCGGATTTGTAGACTGGAACGACCTTTCCCTTCTTCCAATCATCAGGTATGGTGCCTGTGGAAAGTGTCTGAGCAAACAGTAACAATAAACATTCGGCAGAAGTGCACTTTGTGTTTTTAAAAAGTTTAGAATATATTTCGTCCATGCCTGCTGCAGATGAAAGTTTAATTTTATCTATTAAGGACATTATTCCATTAGCAGAAACATTGGTTACAGGCATGGCGTGCGGAATGGTTGTAGGCAGAATAGGCAAGGGCGCATCGGGCTCGCTTGTGAAGACAGAGGAAAAAGCAACTGAAAAGATATTAGCACATTCAGTATCGCTAAATGGCTCTCCTGAATCTTTATTCAGGGTAACTGAATGCGTATTAGTAGGGTTTATAATTTGCCAGAACTTTTTTGTGTTACTTTTTAGGATTCTCGACAAGTCGTCGTGATAAAAGTGTTGCTTAGCGTTTTTGACAGCTGATAAATACGAGCTCTCGGCGGCATAATAATTGTCCCATGAGCAGGTGCTGTGATTGGCTTTAGCTGCGCGGAATAGGCGTTTCTTTTTATTTTCGAGTTTTTTCAGTGACTTCGTGAACCACGGCTGGTTTCGAGTGTCATGAAAAGTAGTCTTCGGGATGTATTTATCTGCCAGAGAGTTAAGCTTTTGTTTAAATATTGACCAGTTTTCCTGGATAGATCTGCTTTGAAAAGTTGCGTTAAAAGATGGAAAGAAGGCGTGCAGCTCGCTATTTATTGCTTCATAGTTGCCTTTATCGTACAGCCGGATTGTCTTTCCCGGACTGTGGCGAGGAATTGGTTTGAAATTAAAGACTGTGTGGATGACTTTATGGTCACTAATTTCCCGCAAGTAAGTCATGGAGGATAAACTTTCAGGATGGCTTGTTAATACTAAATCTAAAATATTTGCAGTGTCGTTTACTACACGCGTAGGTTCTAGTACAAGTTGGGCAAGAATAAAATTCGAACCGATATCAAGAAATTCTCTTGTATCCGCCCAATTACCTATGGAGTGCACCGGGTTATGCCAGTTAATAGTCGGGTAATTAAAATCCCCGAAGAGGATAATGTGAGCGTTGGGATACCGCGAGGTTAATTTAGACAAGGTTGCGTTCAGCTGGCGGCAAAAATGGGGAGTGTTGTGTGGCGGCCTGTAGCAGACACCCAGCAGCACGGAATGTGGTGCGGATCGCCAGATAAGCCAAATTAATTCAAGGTCGGAGGAAATGTTTAAAGCAGTGCATGATAAGTGGTTGCTTGCCGCAATCAGAACACCACCACCACGTGCGTTTTTACGATCTGAACGAAAGAGAGAAAAATTAGGCAGATCAGCAAGCACCTCGCTCTCACTAATGTCATTTGTTAGCCACGTTTCAGTTAATATAAGCAAGTTGCTATCAGATGATAACACCAGGTTTGACACGAGCTCTCGCTTCGGGATGAAACTGCATATATTGGTAAAGATTTCCGAAAACGTGAGATTAAGACGAGGACATGTTTGGGAACGGTGTAGTGCCGACTTGCGTCGCCGTGGTGGCTAGAAGATTTCTTTTACTTTTTGCTCAGACTCATCAAAAAAATAGCGTTTGGGGCCTATATGGAGGGTTTTGTACCGCAAAGAAAATTTAGTTGTTTTTGATTTGGCAAACGCGACAAGTTGCTTTCTTATATTTTGAACTCGGCGGGAGAAATCTTCACCAATGCTGAAATCAGTATCTTTTAGTTTGGGGCAATTGGAGAGGATCATTTGTTTAGTCTTCAAAGACGCAAACTTTACAATTATGGGACGCTGGCGTTCTGTGTTGTGACGCCCAAGACGGTGTGCACGTTCGATATCTTTACTATCTAACGACAAATCGAGCTGATCGGAGCAGTGGCGGATTATGACTTCTTCGGAATCGGCAAATGACTCGGATGGTGTAGGATCGGAAAGGCCGTAAAAAATCAGATTGCATCTTCGTGAGCGGTTTTCTGCGTCATCAAATCGGGCTTCCAGATCCGGCACAAGTTGAGTAGCCTTTTCTGTGTTGCATTGCATACATTCGACATCTGTTTTCAAAGCAGCCAGGTTCTGGTAGTGGCTCTCTAAATCGGCAATCCTCTGAATTAGATCTATAATGGTTTTCTCTGTAGTTGTTAACTTGTTTTTGATGTCTTGGACGTCCCTAATTATTGTAGCCTGACCTGAGGACAACTACTTCAATTCAGCAAGTACTGCCTCTGCACTGGCAGGTCCAGGATTCGTTTCTATGTCCCCGGACAATAGTAACAAGATGCGAATCGTTTCTAAACATTCAATAGCAACATCGACACAACACTGTGGGCTCGGAAGCTGCACCAGGCAGTAATTACTAGTTTTCTTAGCAAATAAGGCGTATGGGTTACTGACCTCCATTATGAGCAGAACCGGATTAGTGGTCTGCTTCATGGTACAGCCACCAAGCCCACAGAGCGCGGCCGGTGATTGCCGCTCTTTTATACACGGTGTGCCAGGTGCCGTCGATGACGATGGGTGTGTCCAAGGTTCCTGAAGTGTCAAGGGTTCCAGCGATGACGCTGGCAGGTTTGAAGCGCTGATGGCGTTGAGACAACGGACATGCGTATCACTGCAGGGGTATCCAGGCAGGTCTGACGGCGCGCATTCCACCCCAGCCAAAACCAGGGCGGGAAGCAGCGCGTGTGTGACGACTGCTGCGAGCACCTGCATTATGAGCAGAAGCGGACTAGTGGTCTGCTTCATGGTACAGCCACCAAGCCCACAGAGCGCAGCCGGTGATTGCCGCTCTTTTATACACGGTGTGCCAGGTGCCGTCGATGACGATGTGTGTGTCCAAGGTTCCGGAAGTGTCCAGGTTTCCAGCGATGACACTGGCAGGTTTGAAGCGCTGATGGCGTTGAGACAACGGACATGCGTATCACTGCAGGGGTATCCAGGCAGGTCTGACGGCGCGCATTCCACCCCAGCCAAAACCAGGGCGGGAAGCAGCGCGTGTGTGACGACTGCTGCGAGCACCTGCATTATGAGCAGAAGCGGATTAGTGGTCTGCTTCATGGTACAGCCACCAAGACCAGTGAAGTCGGACAACCACAACACAGATAATTTAGAAAAGGCAGCTATTAAGGATTAAAATTATAATAAATGATACGGTATTGAAATGAAGTAGAAGTTAACAAAAGAACCATGAGAAAAGGAGCGCGAAAACAAGACGACGGACGTAGACACAAGACGAACCACGAGCGCGAACTTCTGACTGAAGAATTAACTCAAGACCGCGGCGACCGAAATCTCAGCCTATCAACGAGCGCATGCGCCAAATATAGGAAGGCGCAGAAATCAATTGGAATAGGGAAAATAAACATGGCAAGATGAAGGCTATTACAAGCCTAGGAATGCCAATTATCGTTTCGATAAGAACATAGAAGGCTCGCTAACACACAGATCATGCAAAGTAGCACCGACCTTACTGTATGCTTATCGAACGGTCTTGTGTTATTCCTTCAGTCGGAAGTTAGCGCTCGTGATGTGTGTTCTGTCTTCGTCATAGAGTTTCTTGCTATTAACTAGAGGAAAAGCTGGCGGCGCTGCACCTGAGCAAGCATGGACGCTCAAAGCATCATGGTGCGATGAGGTACTTGGTGCGGGAAAGTAGATCTTTTTTAGGAGCAGAAAGTGACGTTACTGAGATAACCCATTCCGTCCATGGCGCAGACGACTTTGGCGCGAATGTTGTGCGCAAAAGACATAGTAGCAGAAATTCAACAGCGCACGACGTCATTGAAAGGTTTTTGCTTTCCGAAAAGCCATGAAAAAACCTCTTAAAGTGTTGAAGCGACAAAATGTTTTTCAAAACTTATTTCTTTTTAAAAGTGCGTCGGTTAAGTTCGAAATATTGGCTTTCATAGTTTGCAATACTTGGCCAATAGGAGAGCAAGCCATCGCTTATTTTGGGCAAACTTGACATTTACATGCTTTTCTGCTCGTTTATTGCAATTCATAGACAGGATATTGAATGTTAGGACATTCTTGATTATCGAACGACGTTTGTTTCTTCATAATTTTTTGGCCAAAAGTTGTGGTTCTGCAGTCGGTAACTTTCCGCCCCATGATGCTTAGAGCGCCCATGGTAGCAGAGGTGGTCTCGAGGAAGCTCGATGCAAACTCCCATAGGTGGGGCGCCAGCTTTCTCTCTAGTTAATAGTAAGAAACTCTATGTTCTTCGTCAGTCGTCTTGTGCTCGCGCTCCTGTTCTCATGGATCGATACTGACTTGCTCAAATTTCCACCCTTGTTAAGAAATTTCCGACACTCGCGCACTAGTTTGAGGGCATGACCCCTTGTGTTCGCACCGCAGAAGAGGAGAGCTGTAAGCGAAAGTGTGAGCCCTAACTGAGCGAAAAGAATTGCCAAAAACGAGTTATCTGAAGAACGAACCGGCTGCAGCAGATCATAAAGTGGACAGTGTTCGCCGCAAGATTAGATGAAAAAATATTTACGAGTAAAATTCGTCAGTGGAAAGGCGCATTGCCAAGAACTACATGAACGCATATTACATGAGAATGTCAAGGCTAGCACTCAGTTTCAACGAGAAGGAACTGATGGCTAATTGATTGAAGCTGTTGGAGACGTCAAAAACGGGTCAAAGTCGACAAAAGAATGTTTAGTATTTACGAAGCAACCGATCCGTTAAGAGTTGAGAGCAAGAGAGAGAGCAGGACGGAAGGCAGGAAGTTTAACCAGAAGGATCTTCCGATGCGCTGCTCTTTACTTGACGAGAGGAATGGGGAGATATAAAAAGGAAAAACGGTATGAAGCAGAGTCACAACTTTTCGCACAAACATGACGCCTTCAGGTAGCTAAACCGTGCTTTTTAGGCATTGAATTCCATCGACTGTAGTGGCCACAGTCCACAGCAGGTTGCTGCGGCGTCAGAAGCTGAGTGGTTGAATTTTAAATCAAATCAGCTGCTTCATTTGAGTAAATGGTGCCCACTCAGCCTGCACCTCCTTAGCTTTAAATGGAGCAAAAAACCAAATGAAAATAGTGTTCCTGCAACATTCGAGCCCTCTGTCACGACAGAGAAGCACTCCTCCGCTATCATCACCTGCCGGTCTACGCCTGCTACTTCTCTATCAGTCGCCAAAGTTCCGCTCTTTTTGAGCAGCAGGCACCAGGGGCCGTATTTCGTGGCTGCTGTTTTCGGGGATTCCTACTTCTCCCTTAATTTTTAGAACCGAAAGCTTCAATACGCTAGGTTTTCAAGAGGAAAGCGTCAGTGCAGTCACGTGACAGGTGTCACGTGGTGTCACATGGCAGGTCATGTGACTGTCACAAAATTCGGCGCATTTTTTAAAAAACCGGCGCTGCGCCTAAGCAATCGCTCCCGCGCGCGGTAAAATAAAACAAAAAAAACCAGCGGGGAAGGACCCCCGGGGGTTGCGTGACTTTTCACCCAGCTCGCCGGCGGGGCGCCAAAGTAAACATAGACACGCGCAGCGTCGATTTTTCTCGAATGTTGGAGAAGTTTTCGCTGGTTGTCGACGGAAAGGGGGTAACTTCGTGCGCGCCAAAGTGATACCCTCCCCCTTCGCTCTGGCGCCGATGACTCAGAGTGCCGCGAATGACCTAGATTGTTTTAGAAGGTGGTTCCCGCGCTCGACCTATGGGGCCGCGCCTCCGGCGCAAGAAGGAGTTTGTGCGGATGAAGGTGCGTGTATGTGCGCGCCTGCCCTGGCGCGAAGAACAAACAGACGCGGACCGCGCCTATAAATGAGGGGCTGCAACCGCTGTCTGTTAGCCCGAGCCGCCGTTTAAGCTTCCGAGAAGCGCGCCCGCTCGACTCCCGGGAGATCACCACTCGACCAGCCAAGGACGGACCAGCGGGGCAACGTGCGCCAGTCTGCGGATCGGCCTCGTCGTGCTCCTCAGGTCGTCGGACTGTCGCAGTGCCCGGTGAACAAACTGTGTTTTGTTTATTTGTCTCCCTCTGTGTTAGTGCAGTTCAGGTGCAAAGCTTTTGTTGAATTGTATCCGTCTCTCTATTGTGACTTTGCATGAGTTGCATTGCATTTGTGAATCACTTTGTATGTGCTCGTACGAGTGATTGTAACTTCCTCTGTATCGTCTCTTCGCTGTATAAACTTTGTTTTGTTTTATGAACCTTTGGCTCCGACCCATTTTCTGGCTTGCGACCGGCGAAAGCTGGGCACCAAACGACCAACCCCCTTGTCACCTGGTAGCTGGTCTCCGGCTGAGCTTGCCACGCTGGGTCAAAGGCATCTCATTTGTGACCGAGACCGCTACCTCCACAAGCTCTAAGAGTGTCTGGGAACGCACGCAGAAGTGCGCAAAGTGGTGACAGTGACCTACTGACGTCATCACAATCTGCCCACTGTGGCAAGTGGCAACTGCCCCATCGGGCATTTCATCGACGCTTTACAGACAATTATTTCGGGTAGTGTGCGTGGCGTTTGTTAAAGTAGCCATGGAAAGGAAGCTTTCGCTTCTCACCAAGGTTAACCAAAGTTTAAACTACAGCTAATTTCTTACTTTGCTACGAACACCCGCGAATATCATTACAGGCTAGTCGTCCTTCCGGACAGTCATAAAGGGTAGCCACCAATGGTAACGCCACAAAAGTGCGGTGGAAGGCAATTGTTACGTAATGCTGTATTTATTGGGCGCACTTTGGAGAGATTCACCTCCGTACAACATATATCTCCCTATTTGCCGTTGAGCTAGGCCATCTTTGAAACGAGGGCCGGCAAACAAAGGTTGCTTGTCGGCTATCAGCCTTGGCGCCACAGGTCAAAGCTGCCAGGGGCCAACGACTTGTTAAATATACCGGCCCCGGTCTCATTTATTGTCGTTGTATTTACCTCACTATATATGTTTTCAGCAGCATCGATGGTGTAGAGGTAGAACATCCGCCTCGCGTGCAAGAGGACCGGGGTTGAAAACCTGGTGCCGCGCAATTCTCCACCGGGTTTAAAAAAAAAATCCGCGTGTCGATGGAATTGCATAATCAGGCCTGGAGTGCGGCCTGATCTCGGTGACCAGAACCGACAACGCACTCTCTCACCAGAGCAGGATTTGGCCACCCTGGTGTAGTACTTGGCCACAACCTTCTATGATCAAACCAATTAACCCTCGGCCGTCAGTCCCCAGCGGCTGCAGAGCAACTGACCACGGCGGCGGTCAGACCTGTGACGCAGCGGAGGGTGCTAAGAATCTCTGGCTCCGGACAGGCCGCCATTGGAATCTGAACCTGGCAACGTTTAACGCTAGAACTTTAGCTAGTGAGGCTAGCCTAGCAGTGCTGTTTGAGGAACTAGCGGGAATTAAATGGGATGTGATAGGGCTTAGCGAAGTTAGGAGGACAGGTGAGGCGTATACAGTACTAAAGGACGGACACATACTGTGCTATCGCGGATTAGAGGATAGACGAGAACTAAGTGTGGGATTCCTCATTAATAAGGATATAGCTGGCAACGTAGAGGAGTTCTACAGTATTAACGAGAGGGTAGCGGCTATAGTAAATAGGCTGAATAGGAGGTACAAGCTGAAAGTGGTGCAGGCCTACGCACCCACATCCTGCCATGATGACCAGACCGTTGAAAGTTTCTTTGAGGACGTAGAATCGGCAATGAATAAAGTAAATTCGCAGTACACTGTACTGATGGGCGACTTCAATGCGAAGGTGGGCAAGAAGCAGGCTGACGACCACGCGGTAGGTGACTATGGGATAGGCTCTAGAAATAGCAGGGGAGAGTTAGTCGAATTCGCGGATAGAAATAATTTACGGATCATGAATACCTTCTTCCGCAAACGAGAAAACAGGAAGTGGACCTGGAAAAGCCCCAATGGTGAGATTAAAAATGAAATCGACTTCATACTTTGCGCTAAACCTGGCATCATTCAGGATGTGGCCGTCCTCGGAAAGGTGCGTTGTAGCGACCACAGAATGGTAAGGTCTAGAATTAGCTTAGACTTGAAGAGGGAACGGAAGAAGCTAGTGAAGAAGAAAACCATTAACGTGTTAGCTGTAAGAGGAAAAGCAGAGGAGTTTAGGGTAGCGCTGCAAAACAGATATTCGGCTTTAACTGAGGAAGATGATCTTGATGTTCATTCAATGCACAATAATCTGACATCAATAATTACGGAGTGCGCAGTAGAAGTAGGCGGTAGAACAGTTCGAAAGGATACCGAGAAGCTATCTCAGGTGACGAAAGATCTGATTAAAAAGCGCCAAAACATGAGGGCATCTAACCCTACCGATTGAATAGAACTAACGGAGCTATCAAAGTTAATAAATAAGCGCAAGGTAGCCGACATAAGGAAGTTTAATATGGAGAGAATCGAGCATGCTATAAAGAACGGAGGTAGCCTAAAAACAGTGCAGAGGAAACTAGGCATAGGTAAAAACCAGATGTATGCATTAAGAGACAAGCAGGGCAATGTCATTAGCAATATTGATAAGATAGTTAACGTAGCCGAAGAGTTCTACACAGACCTGTACAGTAGCCAATGTAATCAGAGCGTTAATGAGCAAGCCAGCAGTGCACAGCAATGCGTCATCCCGCCAGTAATGAAATATGAAGTAAAGAAAGCCTTAGAAGCAATGAAAAGGGGAAAAGCAGCTGGGGAGGATCAGGTAACAGCAGATCTGTTGAAGGATGGAGGGGACATCGTGCTAGAAAAACTAGCCACCCTGTATACGCAATGCCTTCTGACCTCGACTGTGCCAGAAGCTTCGAAGAATGCAAACATCATCTTAATTCATAAGAAGAGAGACGCCAAAGACTTGAAAAATTACAGGCCGATCAGCTTACTCTCCGTTGCCTACAAAGTATTTACTAAGGTAATCGCTAATAGAGTCAGGGCAACGTTAGACTTTAATCAACCAAATGATCAGGCAGGCTTTCGTAAAGGATATTCCACGATAGATCATATTCACACTATCAATCAGGTGATAGAGAAATGCGCAGAATATAGCCAACCTCTATGTATAGCTTTCATTGATTACGAGAAAGCATTCGACTCAGTGGAAACCTCAGCAGTCAAACAGGCATTGCGTAATCAAGCGGTAGAAGAGCCTTATGTCAAAATACTGGAAGATATATATAGCAACTGCACAGCCACTATAGTCCTCCATAAAGTCAGCAATAAAATTCCAATAAGGAAGGGCGTCAGGCAAGGAGACACGATCTCGCCAATGCTGTTCACCGCATGTTTACAGGAGGTATTTCGAGGCCTGAAATGGGAACAGTTGGGAATAAGAATAAATGGAGAATACCTAAATATTCTGCGATTTGCTGATGACATTGCCTTGCTGAGTCACTCAGGAGGTGAACTGCAAATCATGATCAATGAGTTAGACAGGCAGAGCAGATCGATGGGTCTAAAAATGAACATGCAGAAAACCAAGGTAATGTTCAACAGCCTAGCAAGGGAACAACAGTTCACAATTGGCAGCGAGAGCCTAGAAATTATGAAGGAATACGTCTACTTAGGGCAGGTAGTGACAGCTGATCCGGATCATGAGAGCGAGATAACTAGAAGGATAAGAATGGGGTGGAGCGCATATGGCAAATTCTCGCAGATCATGAGTGGCAGTTTACCAATTTCCCTCAAGAGGAAAGTGTACAACAGCATAATCTTACCGGTACTCACCTACGGGGCAGAAACGTAGAGGCTAACGAAAAGAGTTCAGCTTAAGTTAAGGACAACGCAGCGAGCCATGGAAAGGAAAATGATAGGTGTAACGTTAAGAGATCGGAAGCGGGCAGAGTGGGTGAGGGAAAAAACGCGGGTAAACGACATCCTAGTCGAAATCAAGAGAAAGAAATGGGCTTGGGCAGGGCATGTAATGCGAAGGCAAGATAACCGCTGGTCCTTAAGGGTAACGGAGTGGATTCCAAGAGAAAGTAAGCGGAGCAGGGGGCCGCAGAAGGTTAGGTGGGCGGATGAGATTAAGAAGTTTGCAGGCAAAGGGTGGATGCAGCTGGCAAAGGATAGGGTTTATTGGAGAGACATGGGAGACGCCTTTGCCTTGCAGTGGGTGTAGTAAGGCTGATGATGATGATGATGATGATGATGATATGTTTTCATACTCTCACAACACGGTGGCCCCCCTGTGAGACACAATAGACTGGGCGTGGCTGTTTACAGTTTTTGGGAATGGTGCGGCCACACAAAAAGAAGCCGTATAGGGTTCGTTGGTTTTAGGTAGGAAATAACTTAGTTGGACAGGGTGACGATATTCTGACTTTAAAATAACGGCCTTGTTTTTTAACTAGTGAATTTATGTATGACTGCTGCTAGTAAATAATCAATAACTCTATATTTTACACAGTGGTTACGATAATGTTTTCAAAGTAAACGTACAGTCGCAACCAAGAAAGATCAGCACAGTGACGTCATCGGAGCGACAAAAATTGTAGCGTGCGGCTGGCGCAACGCCGTGCTTTGCCAACGTGCCTGCAACGTTTGTAATCGGCATGTTCGTAACCGCAGCTCCGAGCGTTGCTATCTGCTGCACCGGTGGCACGTCACAGTACTAATCCTTTTCGTCGCTACTTTACGTCTTCGTAAAAGTTGGATAAAAGTACTTCCCTTTCTTTGCTAGTATGCTCAGAATGAATATTTGTTATTCGTTCGCGCTTAAGCGTCTGAACAAACAAGGCATTAGTCTTTGCTTACCACGCTCTTACTGAGTGAATTAGCTTCCTCAACATTTTCGAAGAAAGGCTTTTTAAAACCTATCTTTTTGCCAGATCCGACAGCAGGCCTGAACACTTAAACGTGTGTCAGAGAAGCGCTCGCAGTTGGTTCAAGTGAATTGATTTGTGTTTCCCCAATTCTGAACCAGACCGAGTGACTTAATTCAAAGCAGATCGCATTCCGCGCAGGTCGACCTCCGGCGCGCTTAGCAACGAGGAAGCGCTTAAGGAGAGGTAGTGTATAGGCAGGCCATGAAAAAAAAATAGATTAAGGAAAATCCAATCTATGAGAAGAAAGTTGGCGACTGCGTTGAGAGCGATGATCCTTGGCTTTCAGTTCGGTTATCTCGGCCACGCGCCTCTTTGCCGGCGATCGGCCAATGCCGCCGGGAAGCCGGCCTCGACTATGCCTCGCCATGCCTGCGGTCCACGTGGGCAATTCGGCCCGTCGACGACCTGGCCTTGTCCTTTCGCGCTGCGTCTGCCCGCCGCCTTGCATGCCAATGGCGGGGACCGGCTGCGTTGACCACCCCTCCTAGCGGGCACAGCGGTGCGTGCCCTATCGGAAGCTGCTTGCGTGCGCATCAACTTGTGTGAGCATAGCGTTTGCAGCTGGCTGAAGCCCAACGGTCGCCTCAAGTCCCGTCCGCGATAAGGCCGAGTCGATGCGGGTCTCCCTGTTCTGTATGATCCCGGAATGTTTAATTCTCTGCACGTTACACGTAGCAATGTGGACATGAGTCTCTCGCGAGCGAGCCGTACTACCAGGACAGCTGCTTCTTCGCTCCAATAGATGAGTGCGACCAATGCTATCTGCTGCCTATGTGTGCTCACGCATTCCTTGCGAGGAAACGGCAGTATTTCGAGCTAAAGAGAAGTGAGGCCGTTCTCAAACATAAGGTTTCCTTAAACTTCTCTCGAACACACCGCCCCTATAGCTGTAGAACACTCGTCCGTGCTATGGTGGTGGAACGAGTTGCTTGCCCCTTGGCCATCCCCTTTTGGAGGACTGGTAACAAAGGCTGTCGAAAATTGAGGTTAGGTTAAGGAGCCTCTACTGGGAGATATATAATTGCTGAATGCATCCATAAAGTCAGCAATAAAGTTCCTATAAGGAAGGAAGTAAGGCAGGGAGACACGATCTTGCCAATTCTATTTACCGCCTGTTTACAGGAGGTACTCAGAGGCATGGATTGGGAAAAGTTGGGGATAAGGATTTAGTAATCTGATTCACTGATGACATTGCTTGCTCGGGGGATGAATTGGAAAGCATAATCAATGACTTAACAGGCAGAGCAAAACGGTGACTCTAAAAAATTATGTGGAGGAAATTAAAGTAGTGTTGAACAGTCTCGGAAGAGAAAAGCAGTTTACGATGGGAGCGAGGTACTGGAAGTGGTAAAGGAATGCGTCTACTTAGGGCAGGTCGTGACCACCGATCAGGTTCACGAAAGTGATATACCTAGAAGAATAAGAATGTCGTCGAGCGCATTTGGCAGGCTCTTAGAAATTATGTGTGGAAGTTTACCAATATCCCTCAAAATAAAACCATATAACAGCTTTAACTTTCCGGTACTCAACTATGGCGCTCTAATGTAGAGGCTAACGGTAAGGGTTTAATGTATGTTGAGGACAACGCAGCGCCCTATGGAAAGGAAAATGACAGGCGCAATGTAAACAGAGAGGATGAGGGCAGAGTGCGTCAGGGAACAGGCTCACGTTAATGACTTCTCAGTCGAAATCAAGAGGAAGAAATGGGCTTGGGCAGTGCATGTAATGCGAAGGCAACATAGCCGACAGTCAGGGCAGCGGACTGGATTCCAAGAGAAGGCAAGCGTAGCAGCGGACGGCAGAAATTTGGCTGAATGAGATCAAGAAGTGTGCGAAGGCAAGGTGACCGCGTCTGGCACGGAGCATGCTTAATTGGAGAGATATGGGAGAGGTCTTTGCCCCGCAGTTGGAGTAGGCAGGCTGATGATGATGATGATTAAGGAGCCTGTAGAGGTGTTGCCTGCTCGCAGGTAATGTAGTGGGAGCTGTTGCGCCAAGGTATGGCACTTAATTGATTCTGTACTGTGTAGTAATCCCATGGGAATTCGCACTGTAACGAACATGGCCGCTTCCCACGACATCCTTTGCTCTACGAGAGCTGCAACCTTGTTTCGCTTCAAAAGCCTTTCACTATAATACGAGTTAGCGCATGTTCCTTGCTGTGGCAGCCATCAAAAGATCATGCGAAGCTCATAAGCAAATCGTACACGTCTCAGCAGCCCCGTGTGTGTTATCAGGCCAACAATCACAAGCAGAATGTCTGAATTGCGCTCATTGAACTCTAGCGGTCTTAATTTGTTCGGGCTCCTGAGATCATGCAAAAAGAAATGTACTCTGCTTGGCCATATAATTTGGCCACTTTCTACTAAGGAGTAGAAGCAGATGCGGCCTTACGCAGCAGAAGCAGCAACAGCCGACGAAGGCGATGACGCCTAAGTGCAGCCGAATTGAGCTCCCTCCTCGTGCCGGCGTCACGCGCCCTTCAGCTGCACGCCATCATACGTTGTATCAATTCAGCCGGTAAATCAATCATTTCCTTCATCGTGCCTGGCTCATACTTATTGGTGCGACAAAGGCAAACTCGGCCACACCAAAGAGCTAGTTTGATGTAACTGAGGCTTATTCTCACTTCTAAAAATAATCTTATCCTCGTTTCTGGGAATGAAACTGGGCTGGTTTGATTGAACGTTAATGCGCACCGGTATTCAGTACTCGTCATTTTAAAGAGTGCAGTGCTCTATGGTAGCACGTTGATCAGATAACTTGCAGCCTCATTATTTTTTGCAGTACGCATTGCAGTACGGCGAAGAGGGGGGTTTTACTGTAACAAAAACACTGAAGACAAATTCAGGTAAACCAAAGATCAACAGGCATGCAAGCAAGAGAATTTACAATAATTAAAAAAGCAATGTATGAATTACAAAGCACATTTGGCAAATACGAAAGAAGTGCATGAATGGAGGTGATGGTTACAACCCCGTGGTAATATGAGGCTTTGATTTCTTCTTTGTGTGGCCTACCTCCTGCGTGTGACTTTCCAATCTCCAAAACCATAACACCAACAACGACACACTAGGAAAAACGACGGGGCATGAGCTTCTTGCAACTTTTTATTGAAGGTAGATGCGGCGATTGTACATCCATGACGGGGCAAGGCAAGTATATTGAGATACGCTTGAAGAAAGAGATATGCAATGCCATGTACATATGTCGATAAACCGTTTCGAAACATATCTATGAACACACTTTCATTTTTATGAATTTTCCGCGATGTAGTGCTAATACACGCGCTGCCACTTTCCTTAAAATGGAATGGCTCTGTCACTACGCATGCTTTCCAGTCATTGCTCCCACTCAGTGTGCTAGTTTCGGTAGACTTCCCGAGCTCCTACAGGGTTGTGGTAAGAGTGAGCGGACGCCTTTCTTAAATGATAGAATATATTCTCGTACGCGGCCACTGTCCCTCGTTTCTTCTGGTATCTGTGCTGTCCTTTTACAAGGATAACATTAGAACCCCACTGCACCGAATTCTGTTCGACGGTCTCTGAAGCCACCGAGAAAGCACGAGCAAAAAACATCTTACATACCTGCGCCTCGATGGGGATTCGAACCCTGACATGTGCTCGCCCTGCGCTTTGGATGTTGTCGTCTTCATCAAATTTGGTATGTGCATGAGTGCGTCCAAGTGCAAAAACACACGGCTACTTTCATAAAAAAGATACTCTTAAAAGGTGCGAGGAACCTCTGTCTGATGAGCATAGATCAACACACGGAATAGCAGTCAGGAAGCGCCATCTGACTACCATGTAGCAAATCTGACGGAATGGTCGAAAATTTGATCCACCGGCAGCAGGGTAACAAAGTAATTAAGTTGTCACTGGTAAAATAAACTCAGTTCGTAAACCCAAAGCTGTGAACAAATCGCAGCCTACATGTCAACACATTCCCTCCCGATCAATGGCATTGATCGCCTGATAATTTTTCGCGCATCATTTTTTGGAAGTTATTCAGCAACTTCCTATCTTCCTGTGCAGCAACTTGCTCATCAGCTTGTTTTGATCAGGTAGCCATATGATGTGGAAGTTCATTCTATTCGTCAATTGTCCTGGGGAAAAAGAACTTGAAGGAATAGTTCATTCTGCATCTCATATTGATTTGATAGCCATGATCATGGGCCGGTGAAACGTAGTCGGTAATGCACCGCTAATTCGTTTATTTTAATTATTCTTTATTTTTTCACAGACCCGCGAAGAGCAGGACAAACTGCAAGAACAATGCACGTTACGAGAAGAGCGCTACAGTAAACACAATGAGTTAAATAACACAGTGAACAGAGTTTTCAAAGGAAGAAAAATTTACAATGGAAAATAAAAATATTACCGGAAATCACCTCATGTCTTGTGCAGCTGTGTGAGTTAGACATGGATGAGCTTGGTAAAATTAATGTTGAAAAACAAGGTTAAAATATTAAAATCTGCGTACATTGTACAAGCAGACAACTCTGTTACCATGGCCAGCGCACCTTAAGTGAAAAGCAGCTTTAGTCACAAAGTTGTAAATGGCGGCTCTAATAAAAACTGCTGATAGCATATAACGATAATGAATATGTACGCTGGTGTGGTAGTCAACGTTGACGTTCACACTTAGGAGTCCTTCTGTACTTGCGAGCGGTACAGTAGTAGTAAGGTTTCAGGTAGCAGCCTCGCGAAATGGCTCCTTCGCAATTCTTTGGTTGCTATGGCTTCGGTGGCTTTCCCGGCCCCTGCCAGTTCGGGACGGCTCGGGCTGCTTCGGTGTCTAACTGGGCTTGTGGTCGACAATCACATCCAGCATTCAGAACCTGCACCAGAGGTCATTTTATGGTGATTTCAGTTCAGCCATCAGGACCACCGCAAAAGTGTTTCTTAAAGAACTTCTTTTTTCGGCTCAATTCCGTCCACGAATGAAGGAAAATATCTGTGGTGGTTATAGGAACAAGCGTGCTAACTGGTCGTAGTAGTTCACAATGACAGCTGCTCTCGCCCGCGCACCTTTTCAAGCTGGATCAGAACTCTCGAAGTAAGGCGCGGTAATCACCTATGTCCATCTCGAGCAACGTAGAACTTAATGCGCAGCTAAGAGCATCCCAGATAAAGCAGTAGCATCTCTCATCGGAAAAAAAGAGAAAACAGCGCGCCGGCAGCTTTGAACATGATACAATAGGCATGAGAAAGCTTCGTAGCAGTATTCGACAGTAAGTACTGGCGAAGCGGCAAGACCTAGAGCAAGTGCAGCTGGAACCGAGATGCAACGACATTAGCGCGAATATTCAAGGTGTATGCGGCTGCAGCAACGACATGGCTTTTTCAGTGGCAGAGCCTTACAGTAGGTGCTTCTGCAATGCACCGATGTAGGCGCAAATAATAAACAGTATGTGACGCCGAAACAGCGGCGAAGCTTCTTCAGCGGCAGGATCTTACAGCAGTGCTGGTGCAACAAAGATGAAACGACGTAGCCGCGAATACTCAGCAATGTGTGCCGCCGAAACAGCGGCTAGGTTATTTCAGCAGCAAGTCCTTTTTTTTATTGACACTTCTATCTTCACACTAAAGAAAACTTCCCAAAACTTGTTTGGTCCCATAACCTGACCGGCTAGTAGTGTACCGAAAAGAATTCAGCGAGCGGTTGCAACAGTGACAGAAATAAAAGGAATACTGAATGCAAACACAAAATATCCCTGTACCAAAACTGAACAGGGTGACATCAAGTGAAAGGTGACCATTGTTCCAATTAACCTGCTTGATTACTAAGGAAGAAACGCTTCATGGACACGGAAAAATTCCGTTCTGCTTTCAAATCTGTAGGTATGGAGTTCCAAAATAAGTGCACTGTGAAACTGTACCAGCCACCGACCGTAAGCAGTTCTGGCAGTTGTTCGCAGTGGCCCTTCTACAGGGTGCAGGTAACGTGAAGGTGTTTAGTGCGAGAGGGCCATCCTCCATTATTATTGTATGTATTACGCCATCGAAACTTGATACATGAATAGAGTCCAGCGGAATATACGCATCAGGTGAAGCAGTTGTTTTGTGGTATCCGCCCTGTTTGAAAATGTAATAATTCTTATTGTCTTTTGTAGGCGAATAACAGATTTCAAGTAGGTTTTATATGTGCTGCCTCATGATGCTATGCATTAACTCATATGACTGCGTACAAATGCGAAATAAAAAATACGCAAGACCATGGCGCCAAAACATTCACGGGGTTTAGGTAACTTGTGGTAACCATAAGCTAGTTTCGAACAATTCTCACTTATATCTGTTTGCCAGTTAATATCTGAATCTAACAAGACCCCTAAATTTTTAAATGAGGCGACTCGCTGCAGCAGAGCAGTCTCTAAAATGGATTAAGCCTGTCAAATGTGCAGCTGCAAACGAGATGCAAGAATGTAGGTGCGAATATTGAATGATGCGTGCTGCCAAACCAGTGGCAAGACCACGCAGTCCATGCAGTTGCAGCCCAGATTCAGCGACGTAGGCTCGAGTAGGCAATGACGTAGGCACAAGCACTAGTGGCTTGGCATGTTCAAGAGCAAGACGCTACAGTATCTGCTGCTTCGGCCGGGATTAACCACGTGAGCGCGAATATTGAACAGTGCGTGCTGCCTTAGCAGCGGCAAGGCTTTTTCAGCTGCAAGGCTCTACATCGTGTTCGGGTGCAACCAAGATGCAGTGAAGTAGGCGCAAGCGCGAATATTCAACATCGCATGCAGCCGAAGCAGTAACATGCTTATTCAGCACAAAAACCAACAGTGTGCTGGACTGGAGAAGAAATAGAAAGAGGCAGGCACTGATATTTAACAGCGCCAATGCTTGGTAAACGTTAAGAGTCTAAGTACGTGCTCGTGCAACCGAGCTACAACAAATTAGGGGCCAGTAATCACTGTTCTTACCGCCCAAGCAGCAGCCAGGCTTCTTCAGCGGCAAGATGCTACAGTACTTGCCGCTCCAACCGAAATGCAACGAAATAAGCCCATTGTTCGACAGTGCGTAAAGCCGAAGCAGCGGCAAGGCATGGTACTAGGATGCCTGCTGCTCAGTTCAAGATCCATCTATGTAGGCTTGAATAGTCAGCAGTGCGTGCCACCGCAGCAGCGGCAAGACGCTACAACAAAAGCTGTGCAATAGTGACGCCAACGAATCTTATTTTCATCCCAACCTTTCGAAACCAAGTCGAGTCCTTCTTCAGGAGTGAAGGTCAACCCTGAGTCGCCCCTGAAGAAGGGACCAAGTTAGTTTCGAAACGCTGGGGTGAAAAAGAATTATTCGCGACTGCTCCTGTGAAATGGTGGTCCCGGGTTTGAGCCCTAGACCAGGACAAACTTTACTGTGACTGCGAAATTTCTGAAAACGCTGTATAGCTTTCCTCTGTTGACGTATTGCTGTGCTTGGTTGGATGCCAATGAGTAATTACTAACTTATTACAAATATACTGCATCCTGGGAAATTCCCCTAACTATTTGACCTGAATCTTGAATGAACGGGAGTGACGACAAATGCATCATGCCAAGACGCCAGGCATTTATTAAGGTATATAGGCGATAGCTACCGCGTTCCGCGCTCACAGATAGTCATTAATAAAATTAGCCATCCTCTGTGACTCGCATTCTTTTACTTTTGCCCACCATGCAAACAAGAGGGCGCATTGCACGGAAAATTTCTCCACGGCTTTGCTGGGACAATTCGTGTAAGAGCGTGGCAGAAGTCGATGGGTAAGTCTTTGCCCTTCCTCTCCTGTGCCCGAACTTCTCCTTGCTTTACAGCACTTGCATAAAACGGGCTGAGTAAGGAATAGTTATTAATAAAGAAGAACCTGCACACGAGCGCTTCTTCTAATGGCTAAGCAGGGCTGCAATGGTCCGTATCCGGCGCTCGCCCGAGTTTTACACAAGTTTGCGTGATAGCAGTCCGAAAACGAAGATAGCGCGGAATGCGCGGAAGTAACAGAGAGTAAAATGCCGAGCTAAATCTAAACATGTCAACTCGAGCGCAAACTGCTGCTGTGTATGAAATGCACAAACTGCGAGTGCCGTAAGTGCGTTTCAAATACAGAAGACTGCACAACGCGCTGCTTAACGTTATCAACGCACTAAAGCAAATCGAAATATCATGATTTATCCGCTATCGATCTACACACTATCCACAAACAGTTTGCCACGCATTTGTCAGATGCGTGAAGAGCGCATCTCCTCTTCTGGGAATTATCTGGCTATTCACCGTCGTAGGCGAACTTTGCACACGCGGTTTATTCATGAGAAATACGTTTGCCTTCTTTTGAACGTTAGAGAATAACATCTCATATTATGAAGATTTTCGTGATTGACATAAATGCTTTTTTTAATGCAATCAAATTTTAATGAAGAATGAAGCAAGAGGCAATTTTTAAAAAACTTGCCGCTTTCTGCCGGTAGTCGTGACAATGAGCCGACAGCTTGCAGGTCGCCACGGCAGAGCGAATACAGCAGCGGCCGAACACGCTGAACAGACGACGGAGCTCATTCGTCGAGATGCCGCCAGACGCGCTGCTGTGCCGTTCCTGTTGGCTGCCGGTGCTCGGGAAGACTATGGGCGAGTGCTAGAGGTCGAATCAGTTCGTCTAAAATGTCTATTCGTACGTGAAATACACGGCGTACTACGGTCTCTGTTGCATGAAATAATATTCTGATCCTGTCTGTGCGACAGAAGGGCCGACCTTTGAAGCGAGATACTTTCGATCAACACAACACGCTCGTTAGAGCTGAAACTACGCACAGAGTGGCAATTCATAGTCAGAATTATTTAGTAATGCGTTTCCATGTAGCACTTGCCTGAGGCTTTTACAATAACGCCCATATGCGGACATCATTGTAGACGCCGACTGAAATCTTGAGCTTGTTGGAATTGTAGTGCAATTCATTGTGTTTTCGATGCAGAGACATTCACCATGCAGCGCAGCAACTTCTCGGCGTGCTGAAATTCATCACCAATAATGGACGACCATAGAAACTGGCAGCTGTGATGCGATAACGTTGGAGAAAGCTTCGTCTTCGCCATCTGTGGCGAACACGTTGCCAGAAGCTGCAGTGATGGTCCGTCAGCTTTTTTCAGTTTGTTACTCGGATGCAATGAAATTTTTTATTTGTGTTATGGCATCACAGTCCGAGATAAGAAACCAGCGACAGTCGACGCTTGAGATGTTTTCGACAGCAGTGTTTTGATTCATCAGCGATGACGTCTGGTCCAAGTAACTGTAATATTTAGTCGGTGAAGGCTGTTGGTGTGTGTCACCGTGGCGATTCTGTAGTTGGAAAGCACGTTCAGCGTGGCCGAATCGCAGCGTGTGCGCGCATTGCACGCAACGCTCGAGGTGTGATGTATGTTTTCGATTCACAGCGACCTCGGCCAAGCTCATGAACGAGAAAAGCCCCCCATAATGAACTCGGGATTGTCGTGGTGTCGGCATCAGCAGAAGCCGCAGCTGCTCGGGCGGTTGCTTCGAGCGGTGGCAACTTCAATGTGACTGACAGGAGTAGCTTAACGACTTGGCTGACCAAGAGTTACTGCGTCATTTTCGCTAGTCGAAAACGCGGGATGTGCGACGAACTAGGCAACGAGCCACGCTTGCGGAGACTGAGTTGTGGGCTCCGTTAGCTCACACTCGATGGAGAAGTCCTCTGCACACTCCGGTTTATCTTTTTATTAATTTATTTATGCCAATACCTACATCGCCCATGGGGCGTTATTGCAGATCGATTACAAACATTATGTGCCATTCGTAAAAAAAAAGAAAAGTCATGGAAAATAAAGAAGACCTCATAAAGTAAGAAACCAAACAAAGCGATTAAAATGCATTCAAAAACTCACAAAAAAAACTGCCAACAGCCTCAATCAAGACACGGGAGAACATAGCGGGTGAAACTGATCAGTGTTTGCGCCAAAGTATACCAACCATTTATCGTAAAAAGCCGCCGCGGTGGCTCAGTGGTTATGGCGCTCGGCTGCTGACCCGAAAGACGCGGGTTCAATCCCGGCCGTGGTGGTCGAATTTTGATGGAGGCGAAATTCTAGAGACTCGCGCACTGCGCGATGTCAGTGCACGTTGAAGAACTCGAGGTGGTCGAAATTAACGAGAGCCCTTCAATACGGCCTCCCTTATAACCGTAGTCGCCTTGAGACGTTAAACATCATGAATGAGTGTACACATTCCTATGGCAGGCAATCTCTCGAACGTTTTTCGAGTTATCAATTCTAGGGGAAGTAAAGCATGGGGCCTTCAGGTGTATACTGTATAGTGTACCATTATACAGGTATATAGTGTGCCATTAAGTACACTATGGTACAGTTTCAACCTGAAGAATTTTCTCCTTTGATTCAAGGGCTCCTTTTCAAGTTATCATTGCTACACTGGAGCTAAATTTGTAATTGTCAGTGATGAAACGTGCAGCGAGGCTCTGAAAACGCTGTAGCCTGTTCATCACGATGGGCGTATGTGGGTCCCAGACTATACATGCATATTACAGATTAGGGCGTATATCACTGAGAAAGAATGCTTCTTTGAGGGTCAGGGGAGCAATTTGAGTGACACCATGATTTTCAAGGTCCCTCCTTCCCGTCCATTGCATTTTATCCAAATTTTAAAACCGTTTCAGTTTCCGTTCAGAAAGACACTGAGGAGAAATTGAACTTGGCTTGCATTGATAGAATACCAGCTCGTAACCCCAAAAGAACCACTCTTTCTGAAAACAAAGCTCTTGAAAGTTAGAAATGAGCAAATACTAAAATACCGGCATCGCCGCGACAAGCCAATCTCGCAAGTACAATTGTGATGATAAAGTTTGAGAACCGGCCGCCGAACCCTAAGGCTGACAAAGGCGCATAAAGGTTGCGTGTTTTATCAATATTAAAGTATAAATTTTTATTTTCAAACAATTAGTGCACTGTTATCACTCAAGGAAGATGGGAAAGGGAACCTGAATGTTGGAAGTCAAACAAAACCTGCAATTGGCGGCGCAACAGGCGGCCAGCTGAGTTTCTCTATAATTTGGGGTTATTCGCTGCTGTGTGCTCAGCGTGCCCGCATGGCTTAGTTATGCGCCTAGATTTGCAACCGCGGAGAAACAGAGGACCCCCGAGTGCCTCTCGATGTGCTCCTCGGACGACGTTCGTGGAACGGCACGCAACCGCGACAAGAAAAAGATGTGTGTGTATAGCCAATTTCAACGCGCCTCTACGTTAGCAAAGGTACCGCTCGGCGTGTTCGCATCTACACCGTGCGAAGACGCTGGGCTGCATAACCATGCCTACGAGGACTATTATTACAGAATTTAAATATGCCCGCACGTACCAGTCGCTTCACATCAGTTGCGACAGTGGCTCCGCGGGGACAGCTACGCTGCCGACTCCTCGGCGCTAATACCTTCGTGCCAGACCCACCGCCTCAGCCCTCAAAAGCATCGCACGCTGAGCGGAGTTGAAGTTGCTGAATGCAGGGGCCGCAGTTTTTTGCGAGAACGTCCTTGTTGAAACCGGGAACAGGATCAATCGTAACGCTGGCGCAAATGTAAACGAAGCGACGACGGCTGATAGAAGCCTTCAACGTCCGCCCGGCAGTAGTTTTCATTTCGGCTGCTGCTAAGCGGGAGCGCAGCACTCGCACCAGCAATCACGAAGTCTTCGTTTTCGTTTCCGCCGTTTTACGTCACTCCTGTCACATTTCTTCATTAGAGAGTTGCGAGTTTGAATAGTAGCGGCGGGAGAAATTTTTGAACTTAGAATCCAAATCTCTTAACAATAATGCACCTTTCGCAGCAGGAAAAGCAGCAACAAAGCCACGATATGGTGATCTTTCCGATTTTACTAAAAAAAAAAAATTGAGAGCGTTGTGCTCAATGCCCCTTTAAAATTATCAACACGGTCACTGAAGTTGCCATTAATGTGGTATTGGGAAGTAAAAGCCTTTCGTTTTCGTGTGAACAGCACATAACAGTACTTCATTAAGTTGAGGCGCATTTCCATGTATCACACCATATAGGCACGTAATTAAAGTTACTTTGCGAAACGTTCATGTAAATTCAATTACGAATGCATCTGTAAATAACGCAATCATCAGTGTCTAGTCGTATATGAGACGAGATTACTTCGGTAACATAATTAAAAAAGTTGCGGCCCTGAATACGTTCTCGGTGGCACCAATGACGTCACATCAACAGACGAAGAGGATTTACCGTTCACTATAACACATTTGTGTTCTCTTCGACAAATTATCTAGTGCCCAGTGGACAACAGCGGCCGGTAAGCGAAGAACAGACAATGTGTGCAATAAAATATTATGAGGAATGGTGCCAAATGCCTCCTTCCTCTAAATGCCCAAGTACCGAATCAACTTGATGGTTTTTATCGTAAGAAACAAGGATGTCTTTTGAGATGAAACGTAGTTTGGTGACACATGATATGGTAGTCTGGATGTAAAACTCTGTTGCTATTTCCAGAAAAATTTACTGTTTTCTAGGCACTTTATTACTATTACCTGCAGCATACATTTGTTAGAGAAATGGGACGATAGTTCATATAAATTGTTTGCTGGATGGCTACATTTAGCTGACTTCAATTCTAACGGCGGTTCATTATGGTTTAGCAATTTGTTGATTAGAATGACAAAGAACAGCATCAGTGCTTCGGGCATATTTCTTCAGAACATGATTACATATTGCATCTGGCGCTGGAGCAGGAGACAGATTGATGCGCTCAAGTAGCAAGAACACTCCGCTCTCCGAGACAACAATGTCAGTCATGCGTTTAGGAAGCCACTACATGATAGGTGGAGTAGGTGAAGCGCACAAAACACAGCACACAGGAAAAGAAAGACACGAGAAAGGCGCTTTTCCTGCGTGTTGTGTTTTTGTGCGCTTCACCTACTCAAGCTATGAACCAACTTGCCCAAGAACGTGTTCGCATGGTAGGTGGTAGGTATACTTTGTAGCATTATACGAATACTGGTTTTTAGTATGCATTGAATATATCGCCTGAACAGCGTGCTATTCTACCGTAGTTTAATGTTAGAAATGAAAGGAATGCCAACCAAATCATTTGTATTGGAATTCACAAATTTCCAAACTTCCTTTCGTGCCGCATGCAATTTTTCTCACAGCAGAAGGAAAAGTTATTGTTAGCTTCTTTAAATTTTTCAAACACGAGCCAAGTTGCTTCAGCTGGTCACGAAAATATCTACTAGAACTTTTTGGTGGGTTACTTGGTACGTCATTTTCGAAAAAAAAAATATCGTGCGCTAAAAAGTCGCATACACACAGCGCTTCTGTCCTGCTTTGCGTTTTTCCTGTAATCATCTTTTCAGCGCACGACTTTTTTTCGAAACGCAAAGCAGCAGACCTCCCATTCCTATAGCGCTGATGAAGTCGATGCTTTTTATTGACAAGAGCCAGTATGTGTTTATTGTACCGTGGTTTATATTTTCAACATTTTCCAGAAATCACCTCAAACGGGACACGTCGGTGAACAAAGGAAGCGAGTTCAGACCTGAAAAAGTTCCATCGGCTATTATTATGTAGGTCCCAGATTATACATGCGCATTCTAGAATAGGTAGTATATTAGTGAGACAGAATGCTTCTTTGAGGGTCAGGGGAGCACTTATGAAGTTGCGCCCAAAGAAATTCAATACAGCACTAGCGAAGCAAGCCAGCAAAGCGGGAGGGGCAGGCGACTCTGCGCAGATGGCGTTACTTCCATCAATTCTCCCCTTTTGGTGCCCCCCACTCGGCACTCCCTGAAGCGACACGGACGTGTTGGCGGCTGGGCTTTAACAAGCGATTCCACCTTTTTGTTTACGGGCAGAAATGCCAAAAAATTGACACTCCCTTGCACTCCCAGGTCCCTTCTTTCTATCCAATGCAATTTCTGCAAAATTGAAAACCGTTTCAACTTGCTTTTAAAGGAACACAGGGGAGAAATTGACGTTGACTTGCATCGATAGTATACCAGCTCCTAACCACGAAAACACCACTCTTTCTGAAAACAAAGCTCTTGAAAGTTAGAAATGAGCAAATACTAAAATACCGGCATCGCCGCCACAAGCCAATCTCGCAAGTACAATTGTGATGATGAAGTTTGAAAACCGGCCGCCGAACCCTAAGGCTGACAAAGGCGCATAAAGGTTGCGTGTTTTATCAATATTAAAGTATTAATTTTTATTTTCAAACAACTAGTGCACTTTTATCACTCAAGGAAGGTGGGAAAAGGAACCTGAATGTTGGAAGTCAAACAAAACCTGCAATTGGCGGCGCAACAGGCGGCCAGCTGAGTTTCTCTATAATTTGGGGTTATTCGCTGCTGTGTGCTCAGCGTGCCCGCATGGCTTAGTTATGCGCCTAGATTTGCGCCTAGAGGACCCCCGAGTGCCTCTCGATGTGCTCCTCGGACGACGTTCGTGGAACGGCACGCAACCGCGACAAGAAAAAGATGTGTGTGTATAGCCAATTTCAACGCGCCTTTACGTTAGCAAACGTACCGCTCGGCGTGTTCGCATCTACACCGCGCGAAGACGCTGGGCTGCATAACCATGCCTACGAGGACTATTATTACAGAATTTAAATATGCCCACACGTACCAGTCGCTTCACATCAGTTGCGACAGTGGCTCCGCGGGGACAGCTACGCTGCCGACTCCTCGGCGCTAATACCTTTCTGCCAGACCCGGCGCCTCAGCCCTCAAAAGCATAGCACGCTGATTGGAGTTGAAGTCGCTGAATGCAGGCCGCAGTTTTTTGCGAGAACTTCGTTGTCGGAATCGGGAACAGTTTACTAATAGCCGTCAAGAGAAATGTGTAGTACAGCTCTATCTTACCGGTGGTCACCTACGGGGCAGAAATAAGGAGGCTAACGAAAAGGTTTCAGCTTAAGTTAAGGACAACGCAGCTAGCCATGGAAAGGAAGCTCATAGGTGTAACGTTAAGAGTCCGGAAGCGGGCAGAGTGGGTGAGGAAGCAAACGCCGGTTAATGACATCCTAGTCGAAATGAAGAAAAATAAATGGGCTTGGGCAGGTCATAAGAGGCGAAGGCAAGATGACCGGTGGTCTTTAAGGGTAACGCAGTGGATTCCAAGAGAAGGCGAGCGCAGCAGGGGCCTATAAAAGGTTAGGTGGGCGGATGAAATTGAAAAGTTTGCAGGCATAGGTTGGACGCTGCTGGAAAACGACAGCGTCAATTGGAGAGACATGGGACAGGGCTTTGCCCTAGAGTGGGTGTAGTCAGGCTGATTATGATGATGATGATGAAAAACCCATTTGTTCTCTCTTCGACAAATTATCTGGTGCCCAGTGGGAAACAGCACCAGGTAACCCAAAAAAGGACAATATGTGCAAAAAGGGATAATGCGGAATGGTGTCAAATGCCTCCTCTCTATCCTCAAGTACAGAACAAACTTGAAGGTTTTGATCGTAAGAAAAAAAAGGGTGTCATTTGAGATTCAACGTAGTTTGGCGACGCATAAGATGGCAGTCTGTATCTAAAACTCTGTTGGCAATTGCAGAAAATATTACTGCTTTCTAGGTGTGTCATTACTGTTATCTGCAGCATACATTTGTTACAGAGTTGGGGCGATAGTTTGGAACAGGTTGCTGGAAGTCTCCATTGAGCGGACTTCTATTCTAACGGTGGTTCATTTTGCTGTTCCAATTTTTAAAATATTATGACAAAGAAAAAGCGCCAGTGCTCGGGCACATTGCTTCAAAACATGATTACATATTGCCTCTGGCGCTGGAGCAGGAAACGGATTGATGCGCTCTCGACGCTGATGCATTAGTTATGCCAACGCCAAGGTGGACCTCTGAATGTATCGCTCTTGACCCTTGCGAACAATTTGCTTCCAGTATGGACAACTGTCGTCCAATTGCTCGCGTCGACAGTAAAGTTGCCCAGGAAGGAAGAAAACTCCGTTACGATCAGCACCACCGTACTGTCTGATTTCAACTCGATGATGAAGAACTCCTTTAGACATTTTTTCCGCTCCTCTGGCTTATGCGAGAAATCCCTTCATCGATTCACGGGGCTTTACACGGTATTACAACAAACCTCTCTCGTCATCTACTGTGTAGCCCCTTCCGGCTCCAGTGCCGATCGTCGCCGGCGCTCAGAAGAGGTCGATCACGTGTCACGCATGAAGCCATGCGCCCGTCGCAATTCGGCCATCCAGCTGCGGCCAGAGAGGCCGCTTTTTTGCCCGGGGAAATTTGTGTGAGCATGTTGCACGAAGTTCGAGTTCGTTAACTTGTAGATACTCATCATAGCCATCGCTCGCATTTGTTCGGAGGTTAGCGCGCTTAGGGCCAGGCTGTCCTAGAACGAAGACGTTCATCGAAGCGGTCGCTCACAGTGTGTGTGTGTGTGTTTGTATATATATATATATATACTTGCTGGCCATCTCAGAGAGATATGTTTCAAGCCGTTCTACGACAAATCTTGTCCTTCCTGGAATGACTGCGCACTTGCACATGCTCCTAAAGATCGCACCGAAATTTCAGGTGCTGAAACTCTTTTTCCACGTAACCAACCGCATATCCCCAGTATTTCATCAAGCCCTAGTTCTAGTGGTCCTTAATTAAAATCCAGCCTACTGCTCTTCCGTCCAGCATCAACGAATGGCCTACATTAGCGTCCTTTGCTTCCGTAAAGCATCTTCCCAACCACCTGCCTGCCGCCACAACTGCTACTTCTCCTGCTAGAAGTAGCAGCAACAGCTCCTCTACTAGCAACGTTAGTAACCTAACGTAGACGAACAACACACCACTTAAGCCACCCAATGAAAATGCAGTAGCTTCTTCCGCCCAGAGCACCCCACGTTCAAGGAACTCCATGTCTGGTATACTACTGTCAACGAGTGCGCCTTCGACTCACTCACTATGTGCAAGTGTAGGACCTATTACAGCCTCAAGCAGTTCGTCGACCAGCTCTAAGCCTAAGCCACGCTGCACGCTCCGCGACGCACGTCGGACTACCACTGCTACATCCTAAGGTAGCCACCACAACCTCCGCAGTACCAATGGGAACTCCTCCCGGCCTGGGAAGGGTGACTTACTAGCCACGCCATTTTCCAGTAACTGTGAATCTACGTCTTTTGCACTCGGATTTCTAAAGCTTAGAAAACTTGCTGAAAAAAGTATTCGTCATGATTTGCATATTTCCATCCTTAGCGAATACTTGGCAGCTTCAATCGGCTCGAAGGGCCTTTGGTTAACCGTAAAACCAGCTATACGTGATATTTCCGTCAGAAATAAAACAAAGTGAAACAATACTAACGACCGCTTCACTTGAACTAACCAGTGTTGTCTTAGAGCGCTATGCCTCTCTCAAGAAATTGCTTGTTAACAAAGAGTACCAAATGCGCTCTCTTTACAAACCCTGTTCTGTCGAATCAGCTGCATTAGAAAAATATGAAGCCAAAAAACTAAACGGACTTCGCGCATTAAAAACAAGGAAGTAACTTCGTGACAACGTGGGTGCTCTTTCCCCAGCAGCAACTTAATGGTTATGATTTTGCTCCTCATTTAACAGCCGCAGATTGTCCCTCTGCTTTCTCGACAGAGCCCGCCATCAACAAAGAACTTAGTAGTCAAGATAAATCGACCGTAATAAATCTCTGTTTACAAATTAACTTCGGAAGAAAACAACGTGTTGTCCCGTGGCCTTAGTTTTCGCCCCTCTATAGGCGGCTACAGCGAGTTCCAGCTGCTGAAAGATTTGGACAATTTGGCCCGAAACCTGCGCCTTTATGAATTTTTTTACGACAAACCTAATTCTAACAGCGCGTGAAATTCATTGCCGTCTTACAAGTACTGGGCTCTCCCAACAAAGCGGGACAAGTACCTAGAGTTGTACATCGGCACTGTGCAAAAAGATATTTTACAACTGTACAAGAGTAAGGTACCTTTCTACCGTAATCTTTCAGTTCGCAAAATTAAAGCAACGGAACAGTTAGCCTCTCTTAATGAAATCTTCATTAAGCCTGCTGACAAGGGTAGAGCTGTGGTTGTAATGAACAAGAGTGATTATGTCACAGAGGCACGCAGGCAGCTAGCAGACAGTTCTTTTTATCGATAGACTACTAGATTATGACCCCACAAATCAGTTGAAAGAAATTCTCAAAAATGCATTTCTAGACCTCTATAATAATATCCAAATTACAGAAAACGTATTTCGCTCAATAAATTCCGCTCAGCCCGGTTGCTGGTAAATTCTACTTGTAACCAAAAATCCATAAAGTAAACATTCCGGGTTGACCCATCGTTTCTGGTGTCGGCACTGTTACGAAAAATCTATCCTGCTACGTCGATACGCTAATTAATAGAATTCCGCCCACATTCCCGTCCTACATAAAGGACACTACGAACTTCCTGTACGATATCGTTGATCTTGTCGTTCCTCAGGATTCTTTGCTTGTCACCCTCGAAGTCACTTCACTCTATACGAATATTCCGCATGCAGATGGTATCCGGGCAGTTGTGGCCGTCTACAATGAAGCTCGCATTTAAAAGATAGTGGAGGGTGGTACACTGGCCAGCTTAATTAAACTGATATTAGAACTTAACAACTTTGAGTTTGAAGGAAAGCATTATGTTCAAATTAGTGGCACTTCAATGGGCACGCGCATTGGCCCTAATAATGCAAACATATTTATGGGCTTGTTGGAAACCGAGTTTTTGAAAAGCCGGTCATTAGTACCATTTTACTATAGGCGTTACATTAATGGCATATTTCGTATTTGGCGCCATGGAGAAGCCGAGCTGCTTTCATTAATAGCCGATTTCAACAACCTGCATCATTCTATATCATTTTCCCCTACGTACTCTAGATGTAAAGTTAATTTTCTTGACGTCACCGTTTCGCTTCACGAAGACAGATTGACTACAATGGTGCACCGAAAACCTACTGACCAACAGCAATATTTCCACTTCGCTAGTAGCCATGTCAAAGATGTTAAAACCAGTATCCCCTACAGTCAAACACTTCGGTTCAAACGTATCTGCTCGAAACAATCTGACTTTAAAAGTAACTGCACCACACTTCGTAGCGCGCTCATTAAACAAAATTACCCCAATCAGCTGACCTATTACGCCATAGAGCGTGCAGATACATAATCCCAAATTATTCTACTCGCTAAAAAAAACATACTTCCTACTCGAATACCAACCTTGTCCTCACTCATTCTGTATCCGCACCAAGAGTTTCAGCAATCCTAAAAAAAACATTATACTATTCTCATGGAAAGTGTTCGCCTGGAGGAAATATTCGTGGGGCCACCAAGGGCTGTTTATAGAAGATCGAGAAATCTACGGGACGTACTAACATCTTCAAAAGTTACTGCTCCGCAACCCACAGGCTGCCACCCTTGCAACAAGAGCCGCTGTAAAGTTTGTCCGCAGATGACTACGTATCAGAGCGTTAGCAGTACGGGTTCTAACTTTCATTTAAAAATTCATGCTGACTTCAACTGCGATAGTGCAAACGTCATTTACCTACTCTAGGGTACCACTTTTAACCTTCAGTATGTAGGGCAGACTGAAACCCCTTTAGATTAAGCTTCAATAACCACAGAGCCCATGTTAAATCCCTCCCAAACCTGCCCTATCAAGGCATGTTCAGATCCCAGGTCATTAATTTGATCATATTACTGCTACTATTCTGTAATATGCATTTAAATCTAATCACGACTGAGAAATTAGATTCTTTCCTGATCTATAAGTTTAATACAGTATCTTCTGGTTTTAACGAAAGCACGGGGAAATTGAGCACCCTACCAGTTCAAACACCCTGATATCCACAGAAGTTAAAGCTATTCTGTTCGTGCTTTTTCTTCATGTATCTCGCACCTGTATGTTTAACTTGCCGCTGCATCATATAGCAAAAATTTCACTACATTAATCTTTTTATATCGCCGCATGTGTATGCTTCTTATTTCTTCTTTATTTTCTGCTCCGACAGAACAGGCAGATAGCGTCATGAGTTATTTATTTTTTTGTCAGGATGTAATAAAAGCTAATACTGTTACCGTTTATGCTGATTTATCGTGACCTGTGTTTTTAGTTACAGCGTGTTATTTTAGTGTTTTTAAATTGTACAACTTCTCGCCTCTTAAGTTTTGCTGTCCAGTAATTCTGGTTTCTCATCTTTGCACTGTAAGCATGACACGCGTAATCATCCGTCCTGGCATTTTTATAGCTGAGATTGTTAACGCACTAAATTTCGCAACGTACCCCTCCTGTTCAGCCATTGTGAGCCACATTCCTGTAGCGTTTTAGTCACGTGTGTGGTACTTTTTAATCTTCTGTGCATTATAGGCTGGTACGTGTTTTACGCACCCGCCGTCATATTCTGTGTCTCCATTATTCCTACTCTGTTATTTTGATGAAGACCGTTCAACAACCGAAACTTCAAAGCGCGCGCGCGCACACGCGCACACACACACACACACACACACACACACACACACACACACACACACACACACACACACACACACACACACACACACACACACACACACACACACACACACACACACACACACACACACACACACACACACACACACACACACACACACACACACACACACACACACACACACACACACACACACACACACACACACACACACACACACACACACACACACACACACACACACACACACACACACACACACACACACACACACACACACACACACACACACACACACACACACACACACACACACACACGCACGTTCTGCAGGGTGACGGAAGCTTGTTGGGATCCCGGAGTTGGTTCTGTTGCTGTTGATATGAGAATCCTCCGTGATTCTGGGCTTGTCGGAGTGGCAACCGGGGACGTATCGCCCACCACAGCGGGTGTCGGGTGGATTGGTGCTGATCATCGTCATCATCATCATCATCATCATCATCATCAGCCTTACTACACCCACTGCAGGGCAAAGGCCTCTCCCATGTCTCTCCAATTAACCCTATCCTTTGCCAGCTGCATCCACCCTGATTGGTGCTGATACTTTTCTTTATTTCTTTTCTTTTTAAGCCTTCTGTGTGTCAAGTCCCATGCTATAAGAACACGCGCCCATGCACTGTATGGTCACTCTTGAAAAAGATCGGTCCTCCGATCGAAACGTCGAGTCAAATAAAAATGTTTCCTTAAATGAAGGGTATACTTCGATGTATATTATTTTAAGCAGTCAAGTTCCTCACACACACACACACACACACACACACACACACACACACACACACACACACACACACACACACACACACACACACACACACACACACACACACACACACACACACACACACACACACACACACACACACACACACATATATATATATATATATTGTCATAGAATAGAAGACGACAAAGTGGGCAGTGGCGCGGCACGGAGCGCTTGCGCTAAGCCCACCGCCTTTAAATCATTCCATCGTAATCTCTCATGTAGTCCTGCTTTCACCTGCTTGCCGTCGCGTAACATTTGGTGTGAGGTGCGGAGTACATCCCTATTCTGGTCCTGGAGCTTCAGCGTCCTGCTTGTGCCATGGTCGGCGGTCGTATGTTCCTCTCCGCCCTGTCCGGCAGTGCCCCAGCCCACAAGACCTGAACCGACCACGCCATTCACCCCAGCCCCGCCCCCGCCCCGACCAGAAGACACGGCGACATGACGACGCCGCCGCAACTGGAACCTATGACCCCACCGACCCCAGAAGCCGTCAACATATTCGAACACAGCCCCTGCCCATGCCATTCGGTGTGTTCATGGGCCTCGGCCGTCGGCTCAAGGTGACCTACGCACGGCCCGGAAACTTCCTCGACCAGGGCTCATCTGATCAGGATCTGCTCGTCTCTTTCATCGTAACGTCAAGTCCTGCATCTTCTTCTCTTCTGTGTTGATCTCTCCTGTCACTCCCATCGTCACGTCCTACGCTTCGTCTTCACGGCCGTTCTTCTAGTTCGCGCTATCGGGACGATCGCTCGGCAGCCCCGGGTAGTGCCAGGGAATAGAAGACCACAAATTCAGCAGTGGCGCGACACGGAGAGCTCGCCTTAGGCCCACCGCCTTTAAATCATTCCATCGCCGTCTGTCATGTAGTCCTGCTTTCACCTGCTTGCCGTCACGTAACAATATATATATATATATATATATATATATATATATATATATATATATATATATATATATTGGAATGAAATGAAGAAGATGAACCAGCCCCGAAGCCAACGACGACGAAGCGCTCGCGCCGCCGGTTGGATGCTCGTGCTGGATGGAACACGGCCGCTTGTGTCTGGTCTCTCGGCTCTCTGCCTCGTAGATTGCCTGTGCCAAGGTCTTCGTAGCCGGCGCTTCCTTCGTGCCAATAAACCGCTCTACATTTGGTGGAGGTTGCTGTGTTCCCCTTTTCACCATCACCGTGGACCTTCGCAGCCGCACCATCCCGATGTCCACTACCAAGGCCAGTCAACAGCCCGCCACCACGTCGCAGCCAGTCATCTGCTCCGGTGCCGTCCGGCACCACGACCCCGCTGTCTTCAGCGGCCATAGCGACCAGGACGTGGAAGATTGGCTGGAATCATACGAAAGGGTGAGCCGCCACAACAACTGGGACGACCGCGTCAAGCTTACCAACGTCTTCTTCTACCTCAGCGATGTCGCGAACCTCTGGTTCCGCAACCACGAGGCCGACATTCCCACTTGGGCCGTTCTAAAGAGCACCCTTGCGGAGGGTTTCGGCCGTTTTGCAGTGCGGAAACTGCGCGCTGAGCAAAGCCTGCGCGTCCGAGCTCAGCACACGGATGAGACTTTCACCAGCTACATTGAAGACGTAGTAGACCTCTGCAAGCGTGTTGATCCGGCTTTGTCCGAGGCTGACAAGATCAAACACATCATGAAGGGTATCGATGACGATGCTTTTCAGCTGTTGTTAGCGAATAGTCTCACCACCGTTACCTCGGTGTATACCCTTTGCCAGAGTTTCGACGAGTTGCGCAAGCAACGTCTTTGCGCTCGTCGGCCTCCTCCGCCTGCCGACTCCATCTCCGGCCTGGCCATCAATCCAGATCTACTTGCTACCATCAAAGACTTTGTGCGGCACGAGGTCGGCCGGCAGCTCTTGCTCCTATCTCGCCAACATCAGACACCGACCCCCCTCAGCGCTGAGATCCGGCACGCCATCACGCAGGCGGTCGCTGACGCCCTCCCTCCTCTTCCACAACCAGCCCCCTTGGATCCCCAGGTCGGCCTTCCCCCGACCCCGCCACCGCCTGTTGCTGCTCCGTTGAGCTACGGTCCTCCAGTTGAAGTGCCGCCTGCCCCAACTCCCGTGCCTCTCACGTATGCCGAGGCTGTCGCGCGACCACCGCGACCGCAGGCTTATACGTACGTTCCTCAAGTGGTGCCTGCGCCTGCTGCTCGACGGACTCGCTTCACGCCCCCTACCTACAACCCTTGGCGCACGGCTGACAATCGACCGATATGCTACGCCTGCGGTCTTCCGGGCCACGTCACGCGCCTCTGTCGACGTACTCTGCATGCGCCTGTCCACCCTCTGCCAGACTACCCTGATGCAAACCGTACCTTTCGCCCACGTTTCGGACCACAACCTCAGGAGACCTCTCCTGACCGCGAGCACGGTCACCAGCCCTACGTTTCCCACCGCTCGGCTTCGCCTCGCCGCTGCTCATTGTCGCCCATGAGGCGTCGCAACGTCCACGCCGATTCGGAAAACTAGCAGCCGCAGTTCCGGGGGCACGAACTGCGCACTCATCGCCCTGCTTAAGTCCTCGCCTTTCCCCGCCGAAACTTCTTGACGTTTTTGTCGACGGAATCAAGACACTTGCGCTTGAGGACACTGGGGCCACCGTTTCTGTTATTCACGAAAACTTCTGCCGCTCGCTTCGCAAAGTTACAACCCCATCTACTAGACTCTCACTCCGTACCGCCAGCGCCGATACCGTTCATCCCTCTGCCGCTTGCACAGCGCACGTCGTCATCGCCGATGTTTTGTATGTTGTCGAATATTTAGTCCTCCGTGCCAGCTCCCATGACGTCATCCTTGGATGGGATTTTCTCTCCCTGCACAGTGCCGTCATTGACTGTGCCCGTGCGCACGTCGTCTTCTCTCCACTCTGCGATGCGCTCCTCGACGAGCCTCCGATTCGTTGTGCTGCTAAGCTTGTTGTCGCCGAGGACACTGACATTCCCCTTGACAGTGCCGTGCTTGTCCCTGTTTGCGCCGCCTCAGTTTTTGACGCCACCGTTCTCTTCATGCCTTCCCGTGTACTTGCCTCTCGCCGCCACCTATGTCTTCCCTTCGCCGTCATCGATATTCACCACGGTGCTGCCGCCATCCTCGTCTCTAACACCTCATTCTCCGCGCTCTCCCTGCTGCGTGGCGAGTGCCTCGGCCATTTTGAAACCGCTGCTTTGATCTCTTCCTTCGACACTGATGTAACCTCCTCCAGGGCCGAAGTCGCTGCCCTCACCCCACGCGGTGCTACTCCAGCTTTGTCATCGGACATTTTCGACCGCTGCATTGACCGCACTCTCGACACTGCTCACCGCGCGCAGCTCCTTGCCCTGCTCAACCAGTTTCGCTCATCGTTTGACACCAGTCGACTTCTTTGGGCCGTGCGACCACTGTCGAGCACCACATTGACACCGGAACTCATGCTCCTCTCCGTCAGCGCCCCTACCGTGTGTCGCCTCCCGAGCGCCGCGTCTTAACTGAGCAATTTGACGACATGCTACAACGCGGCATTATTCAACCTTCCGCCAGTCCTTGGTCGTCCCCAGTCGTCCTGGTTAAAAAGAAGGATGGCTCGATACGATTTTGCGTGGACTATCGCCGTCTCAACAAAATTACGCTCAAAGACGTCTACCCGCTACCACGTATTGATGACGCCCTTGACTGCTTGCAAGGCGCCGAGTTCTTCTCCTCCTTGGATCTCCTGTCCGGCTATTGGCAAGTCCCGATGGCTGAGTTCGACCGTTCAACGTGATGCCATTCGGCCTCTGTAACGCTCCCGCAACGTTTGAACGAATGATGGACAACATCTTGCGCGGCCTGAAGTGGACTGTTTGTCTCTGCTATTTAGATGATGTTGTCGTATTTTTGCCCGATTTTCCGACGCATCTCAAGCGCTGGCGCCAGATACTGAGCTGCCTCACCAATGCTGGCCTTCAACTTAATCTCAAAAAATGTCACTTTGGTGCACGGCAGCTGACAATACTCGGCCACCTCGTCTCCAAAGACGGCGTCCTGCCCGATCCTGAGAAACTCCGTGCTGTCGCTGACTTCCCTAAACCGACTTCTACAAAACAAGTGCGCCGATTTGTGGGTCTCTGCTCCTATTTTCGGCGATTTGTTCCCAATTTCACCTCCATCGTCGCGCCCCTGACGAAACTTCTTAATGGTCCCGCCGACCTCTCTACGTGGGACTCGGCCTGCGACGACGCTTTTGCTGCGCTCCGTCGTTTTCTCACCTCACCACCTATCCTTCGACACTACGACCCCAGTGCCCCTACTGAAGTGCACACCGACGCAAGCGGAATCGGCCTCGGGGCTGTCCTTGCCCAGCGCAAGCCCGAATTTCCTGAATACGTCGTTGCGTACGCCAGCCGTGCCCTCACCAAGGCTGAGTCGAACTACACCGTGACGGAAAAGGAGGGTCTCGCCGTAGTGTGGGCTCTAATAAAATTCCGCCCATACTTATATGGCCGCCCGATCACCGTCGTCACCGATCATCACGCTTTGTGCTGGTTGGCTTCACTCAAAGATCCCTCAGGGCACCTAGGCCGCTGGGCCCTCCGTTTTCAGGAATTCGATATCACCGTAGTTTACCGATCGGGCCGCAAGCACTCCGACGCCGACGCCTTGTCCCGCTCCCCACTGCCCTCTCCTGCGCCCTCTTCGCCAATATCTGCATACCTACTCGCAGCGCTCACTACCATGGACATGCCCCATCAACAACGCCAAGATCCATGGATTTTATCGTTGCTCGACGTACTTCGTGCACCCTCTACGGCCTCCTTCCCTCGAGCACTTCGTCGCCAGGCTTCCCATTTTGCCCTACCCGATGGTCTTCTGTACCGGCGCAACTATCGTCCAGATGGCCGCAAGTGGCTTCTCGTGATTCCCCGACATCTCCGCACTGAGATTTGTGAACACCACCATGCCGATCCTCAGAGCGCTCACGCTGGCTCGCTGAAAACGTACGAGCGACTACGCCAGAGGTACTATTGGCGGGGCATGTACAACTTCGTTCGTCGCTACGTTCGCTCCTGCACGGCCTGTCAGCAGCGGAAGTCGACACCTCGCCCTTCGACTGCCCCGTTACAGCCAATACCGTGTCCGGCTCGCCCTTTTGATTGTGTGGGCATCTACCTATATGGGCCAGTTCCCGTCACGACCGCTGGGAATCGCTGGATCATAGTGGCCGTGGACCGCCTCACTCGGTATGCTGAGACCGCTGCCCTACCTGCGGCTACTTCTCGCGATGTAGCCTTCTTACTTCTTTATCACTTTGTCCTGCGTCACGGCGCTCCTCGCGAACTTCTCAGTGACCGCGGCCGTGTTTTCTTGTCTGAAGTTCTTCATGAGCTTCTCGCTGCGTGCCACACAGTCCACCGCACCACTACTGCTTACCACCCTCAAACCAACGGCCTCACCGAACGCTTCAACCGTACTCTTGGGGACATGATCGCCATGTACATTCACTCCGACAGCTCCAATTGGGATCAGGTTCTTCCGTTCGTCACCTATGCATATAACACCGCCTCTCAAGCAACCACCGGCTTTTCCCCATTCTTTCTTTTATTCGGACGCGAACCTTCTTGTATGTTGGATACAATCCTTCCCTACAACCCCGAAAGCTCGGAATATGCTTCCCTCTCTGACATCACCCGCCATGCTGAGCAGTGCCGCCAGTTGGCTCGCTCCTTCACCGCCGAACGTCAAGGTCTCCGTACCCATGCTTCCGATCAAGACACGCCCGCGGTTCACTTTTCCACTGGCTCACTGGTCTGGCTCTCTGTTCCGAATACGTCCAAATTTTCGGCGAAGCACATCGGCCCTTACCGCATCTTGGAGCGTACGTCACCGGTCAACTACATTATCGAACCGGTGACACCTTCTTCGGACCATCGCCGCCGTGGCCGCGACGTCGTTCACGTCAGCCGCTTGAAGCCGTATTATAGCCCCCTCGTAGTCTCCTCTCTCGGCTCTCTGCCTCGCAGATTGCCTGTGTCAAGGTCTTCGTAGCCGGCGCTTCCATCGTGCCAATAAACCGCTCTACAGTATATATATATATATATATATATATATATATATGTGTGTTACGAACGTAGGTTGCGTTGGCTCCGCAGAATAAAGATTTAAGAGAAGTGGGCACTTCTACAAAGACACTTTTATTTATCAACGTTTCGACCGCGGTGCAGTCTTCTTCAGGACTGTAGTGGTCTCGCGTCAGATGGACGTTTTTAAGTTTGTGAGCTCAAGAGGAGGGAGAAAGGAGTGTAACACGCAAATAGCAACAACGGTTCAAAAAATTGAAAAAAAAAAATAAAAATAAAAATAAAGATGGGGGTGCGGGGAGCAGACAGGGACAATATTGGGGGAGGAAGCAAAAAAATAGAAATAAAAGAAAAAAAGGGGAAGACTAGTATAGTAAGGAAGGGTGGGGTACAAAAGGAGATGGCGAAACGAGAGAAAGGGAGAGGAAGAGGGTGCGGGGGACATGGGCAGCACGGCAACCACAGGCGTACGAAAGCAAAACGTGCAAACAAAACACGCAAACAAAATGCACAAACACAAAGGGCGCCGCTGCAGATGCGTGGCCGAAGAGGAGCCGCTGCGCAAATGACACTGGCAGTGACGAACAGGCCAAACCAGGCGCCTTTTAGGGTCTCACTAATTTCCGGTGAGCCGAGGGCTAGAACGTTAAGGAAGGAGTGGGCTACGTTAACGAGCACATGTCTAAGAACTTACTCACGGCACGGGGTCTGGGTTTCACTGAACGGTGCACCCCTCTCCGTGGGTGGGTCGTTGAACCGACCTCGCCGGGAATACTTGTTTGTTGGGGAGGAGGGCTGGGCTAGCTGTGTGCAAAGATTTCAAATTTTTGGAAAATGTAAGGAAAGAACGTCAAAATCTTATCAATACTGCACGAGGCCGGATAGTGTAAGTAAGGAGGGGTATGATTGCCTGGGATATACACTAGGAGTTATAAAAGGTATATCTGAGTTAACCAATTAACGAGAAATGTAGTATTATTTTGTTTTGAGGTCGTGAATAAAAGAAAGGGTACCAGGCTTTTCGTTAAGACCTTCTTGAATAGTATTAAACTTGTGGATAAAATAGGATTCACGCTGTTCACGTTCTCGCCTGTTTTTGAAGCCCCCTTGAATAATTGTTACTTTTAGTTGGTCAAATGGGTGTCCTGCGTTTACATGCTTGGATAGGGGAAGGTTTGGAAGAGACTTGACGTGTGCCCGGTGATTGTTAAATCTAATGCGGAATGCAGTGTTTGTCTGTCCTATGTATTGCTGGTTACACAAAGTGCATTCAAGAAGGTAAATAATGTTTGATGAGTCGCAGTCAAAGTTACCGTTGATTGAATGCTGGAAAACTGACCTCGTACTAGTTGCGGAACACGTAGTCTGCATGTGCTTGCAAACTTTGCAGCGACCCTTACCACAGGGCTGGCATCCATATTTTGGGGTTTTGTGTTCCTTGGAGTGGACTAGGAGGTTCTGAATGTTATTGGCACGCCTGTAAATCACGCGGGGTGCGCATGTAAATATTTTCGATAGTCGTTGACTTTGCTGGAGAATGTTAAAGTGCTTATTAAGAATTCTGTTTATGTTCGGTGCGTTACTGTTAAATGTGAGGATAAGGTTTGTAGTGTAATCATTTCGGTTATCTATTTGGTGCCCCTGGAGTATTTGACTATGGTTAAGATTTGAAGCTCTGCTTATGGCGTCATCAATAAGGGAACGTGCTCTTAACACAGCGCTATCCACGTTGCCTTATTGCTGACGCCATAAGCAGAGCTTCAAATCTTAACCGTAGTCAAATACTCCAGGGGCACCAAATAGATAGCCGAAATGATTACACTACAAACCTTATCCTCACATTTAACAGTAACGCACCGAACATAAACAGAATTCTTAATAAGCATTTTAACATTCTCCAGCAAAGTCAACGACTATCGAAAATATTTACATGCGCACCCCGCGTGATTTACAGGCGTGCCAAAAACATTCAGAACCGCCTAGTCCACTCCAAGGAACACAAAACCCCAAAATATGGATGCCAGCCCTGTGGTAAGGGTCGCTGCAAAGTTTGCAAGCACATGTAGACTACGTGTTCCGCAAATAGTACGAGGTCAGTTTTCCAACATTCAATCAACGGTAACTTTGACTGCGACTCATCAAACATTATTTACCTTTTTGAATGCACTTTGTGTAACCAGCAATACATAGGACAGACAAACACTGCATTCCGCATTCGACTTAACAATCACCGGGCACACGTCAAGTCTCTTCTAAACCTTCCCCTATCCAAGCATGTAAACGCAGGACACCCATTTGACCAACTAAAAGTAACAATTATTCAAGGGGGCTTCAAAAACAGGCGAGAACGTGAACAGCGTGAATCCTATTTTATCCACAAGTTTAATACTATTCAAGAAGGTCTTAACGAAAATCCTGGTACCCTTTCTTATATTCACGACCTCAAAACAAAATAATACTACATTTCTCGTTAATTGGCTAACTCAGATATACCTTTTATAACTCCTAGTGTATATCCCAGGCAATCATACCCCTCCTTACTTACACTATCCTGCCTCGTGCAGTATTGATAAGATTTTGACGTTCTTTCCTTACATTTTCCGACAATTTGAAATCTTTGCACACAGCTAGCCCAGCCCTCCACCCCTACAAACAAGTATTCCCGACGAGGTCGGTTCAACGACCTACCCACGGAGAGGGGTGCACCGTTCAGTGAAACCCAGACTCCATGAGTAAGTTCTTAGACATGTGCTCGTTGACGTAGCCCACTCCTTCCTTAGCGTTCTAGCCCTCGGCTCACCGGAAATAAGTGAGACCCCAAAAGGCGCCTGGTTTGGCCTGTTCGTCACTGCCAGTGTCATTTGCGCAGCGGCTCCTCTTTGGCCACGCATCTGCAGCGGCGCCCTTTGTGTTTGTGCATTTTGTTTGTGTGTTTTGTTTGCACGTTTTGCTTTCGTACGCCTGTGGTTGCCGTGCTGCCCATGTCCCCCGCACAGTCTTCCTCTCCCTTTCTCTCGTTTCGCCATCTCCTTTTGTACCCCACCCTTCCTTACTATACTAGTTTTCCCCATTTTTTCTTTTATTTCTATTTTTTTGCTTCCTCCCCCAATATTGTCCCTGTCTGCTCCCCGCCCCCCCATCTTTATTTTTATTTTTTATTTTCTTTTTCAATTTTTTGAACCGTTGTTGCTATTTGCGTGTTACACTCCTTTCTCCCTCCTCTTGAGCTCACAAACTTAAAACGTCCATCTGACGCGAGACCACTACAGTCCTGAAGAAGACCGCACCGCGGTCGAAACGTTGATAAATAAAAGTGTCTTTGTGGAAGTGCCCACTTCTCTTAAATCTATATATATATATATATATATATATATATATATATATATATATATATATATATATATAAGCAGGGCAATGTCATTACAAATATGGATAAGATAGTTAACGTAGCCGAAGAGTTCTACACAGACCTGTACAGTAGCCATTGTAATCAGAGCGTTAATGAGAAAGACGGCAGTGCACAGCAATGCGTCATCTCGCCAGTAACGAAAGATGAAGTAACGAAAGCCTTAGAAGCAATGAAAAGGGGAAAAGCAGCTGGGGAGGTTCAGGTAACAACAGATCTGTTGAAGGATGGAGGGGACATCGTGCTAGAAAAATTAGCCACCCTGTATACGCAATGCCTTATGACCTCGACTGTACCAGAAGCTTGGATGAATGCAAACATTATCTTAATTCATAAGAAGGGAGACGCCAAGGACTTGAAAAATTACAGGCCGATCAGCTTACTATTCGTTGCCTACAAAGTATTTACCAAGGTAATCGCTAATAGAGTCAGGGCAACGTTAGACTTTAATCAACCAAATGATCAGGCAGGCTCTCGCAAAGGATATTCCACAATAAATCATATTCACACTATCAATCAGGTGATAGAGAAATGCGCAGAATATAACCAACCTCTATATATAGCTTTCATTGATTACGAGAAAGCATTCGACTCAGTGGAAACCTCTGCAGTCATACAGGCATTGCGTAATCAGGGGGTAGAAGAGCCTTATGTCAAAATACTGGAAGATATATATAGCAACTGCACAGCTACTATTGTCCTCCATAAAGTCAGCAATAAAATTCCAATAAGGAAGGGCGTCAGGCAAGGAGACACGATCTCGCCAATGCTGTTCACCGCATTGTGATGACCCCCATAATGCGCAGGTCCACACGGGACGGAGAGGCAAAGAGACACCGTATGGCTCAGTTTAAACAAACAGATATATTCAATAATTATACATGATTAAGATTCAGAGGCTGGGGCGTCCGAGCTTACGTGCCGACGACTTCATGGGGGCGATGGAGTGGCTCCGGAGTTGGGCTCGAGCGGTTGCTGGCAGAAGCTGCACGCCGTCGGGCTTCGGCGCTGAAGGCCCTCTTGGCGAACGATGTCGTCCTGAGCGTTTTCTCTTCCGTACTGCTTGTCGATTTTTATATCCTCTTCTCCACACTCCCTAGGGTGAGGACGCCCACGCCGGAGGGGAAGGAGGGGGGGGGGGCTAGGGCTTTTTCTTCGGCGCACAAACATACCACCGCACTTATCGTCTCGCTCCCCTCACGTGTTGAGTCCGAGGGAAAGAAGGTTGTCTTCGCGGTAGCGCATAGCGTCGGCTGTGGTACGGCGCGCTCTGGCCCGCTGACAGTTCCCGCGGGTCACCGGCCTCCATTCTTCATCCATCAACTGACACTCGCTCCTCAAGGTAAGGCGCGCTCTGGATCGCTGACAGTTCCCTTGTCCTGGAATGTGCTCGGGAGGGCCGCCCCTGGAACCGCCACGCCAATTGGGGAGGATAAAGCCTGTTTCCCCGCGGCGGCGGCGGCGGGTCCGTTTGGGTCCGGTTGGGCTTAAACCCGTTCGTTCTGGTTGTCACTCTCAACGAGCATGGCTGGGTAATTGATGATGCCTGTCATCTGGGTCTCCGTCTACGCCGCGCCGTCGAACGTGGAACCTCGTAGCACACACAAGGAATGTACCTCGTAGCACACACAAGGAATGTACCTCGTAGCACACACAAGGAATGTACCTCGTAGCACACACAAGGAATGTACCTCGTAGCACACACAAGGAATGTACCTCGTAGCACACACAAGGAATGTACCTCGTAGCACACAAGGAATGTCAAACTCGCTCACCCTCCAGAAGAATGTTCTCCGAACATTTGAGTCCCTGCAGCTCCCCTTGTCTTTCTGAATCGCCTCGCACAGTGCGTCCGACAAAACACTTTTCGCTGCACTCAACACCACTACACAACACCATATGCCTCCGCTGTCATAACTGGCGTCTCCAGGGGCAGCGCTGATCTTCTTTTACAGATAAGCATGAAACTCAGCACCCAAGCCTCTCCTTTCTAGTCCAAACTGGACGAAATAAATTTACCACAGTTACAAAGGAGCTCCCACTTCTAGCACGATCACGGCACAGACAAAAATATAGATAACGAAAGGAAGTAGGCCAGGTTCTGCATGCGCTCCGCATGCTCTCCTGTGAAGGTGTTACTTAATGACAGAAAGGTTTAACTACAAACTCCGATAACTTAACACATACGCATATAGCAATGTTATGAGCTGCGGCATTACACAATTCTGACCAGTTCACAACTCCGCTCTGTTTACACCATTAGTCCGACTTAGCTTTCCGATTTCGCAGCGGATATCGGCCTTCATGAGTCATACTAAGTAAGTCTGTGACCCTTTGTCTACTTTGGGACTCGCGAGGGCTCGTGGCAGGAGCCTCTCCTGGCGTTATCTGCGCGGCAACCTCGCGCGCTTCTTCTTCTAGCAATGCATGAAGTAAATCCGGTGGCATTCTGGCCGTCACCTCTGGCGCCTGCCGAACAAATGCAGGAGAGGGCGTTTCTTGCGAACTATCTGCGCGCTCCGCTTCACTTCTGTCCCCATCAAAATCCGCGCTTTCCCTTTCCTCATTTCGTGAATACTGAACCGGTGCCGACTTGAGGCGATTTGCGTGTATCCTTATCAAGCGCCGGTTCACGTCTCGGACTCTGAAGTTTACCGGAGAAAGCTTCTCGACAACCTCGCACGGTCCTCTCCACTTCGTCTGGAACTTACGAGCTAGCCCAATCTGCCTTTGGCAGTTTTCAATGTACACGCTGTCCCCCACATTAAACGGCGCGTCTCTAGCACTGCGATCGTGCACCTCCTTCCTGCGCTTCGCCGCTTTCTTTAAGGCCTCCTTTGCGATGTCCCTCGCCACTTGCAAGCGCGATTCTAGCTCCACCTTATAGTCGTCCAGTGAAGCGTATGGGACACGACGGGGGCCCTCTGGCACTTCACTAGGCTGGTCCGGGTCTCGGCCGTAGAGAAGAAAGAATGGCGATTCGCCCGTGCTCTCGTGTGCTGCGGAATTGTAGGCAAACATTGCATACGGGAGCCACAAGTCCCAGTCCCGCTGGTCGCGCGAAACAAAATGCGACAGGAACCCGGCCACGGTTTGGTTCAGTCGCTCCACCGCGCCGTTGCAAGCCGGATGGTACGGTGTTGTCTGCTTCTTAGCGATCTTAAGGAGCTCGCAAACTCTCCTCATTAGCTGCGACACGAAGTTCGTTCCCCGATCTGTCAAGAGTTGCCTCGGGGGACCATGTCGGAGCACGATCTGTTCGACAAATGCTCTTGCAACCGTGTCTGCCTTCTGATCTGGGAGTGCTACCGCTTCCGCGTATTTTGAAAGGTGATCGACAAATACTAAAATGTACTTGTTTCCGGAAGTGGTCGTGGGCAATGGGCCCATTATGTCCATACCTGTCCGCTCGAAGGGAGCCGAAACCTCAGAGAACGGCTGAATTGGAGCTGGTCTTCGTCCCTTGGGTGTTTTTCTTTCGAGACAGGAATGACACTTCGCACAGTAGTCTCTAACATCCTGTCGCATGCCACTCCAAAAGTACAAACGCTCCACACGCCTGCGTGTCTTCGCTACGCCAAAATGACCGGCGCATGGCGCATCGTGAAACGCGCGAAGAACCCTTTCTGTCCACGACCGAGGTATGACGACTCTCTCCCAAGCGGTTTTCTCTGGTCTCCCTTTCCTGGTTGGCCTCGTGCGCCGACACAGGGTGCCGTCTTTGTCAATGAAATAACCTAGCTGTTCGGGGTGAGACGGTGCGCCCTCTAAGCTTTCGATTATTCGCTTCAGGTCAGGATCTTTGCACTGCTCTGTGCGTAATTCGGCGGGGTCGACTACGGGGACAAACTCATCTATAGCTGCCACGGCAGCTGTGCGGCTGAGTGCATCAGCATTCAGATGTGTCTTTCCTGATTTGTGCTCACTCTTCAAAGCAGTATTCCTGCAGGTGTACATTCCATCTAGCGAGTCGCGAGCTAGGGTCCCTGACACTCATCACCCATTTCAGAGGATGGCAGTCGGTGACTAGCTTGAATTTGCGGCCGTAAAGGTAGCATCTGAAGTGCTTTACTGCCCAGACAACGGCGAGGCACTCCCTTTCCGTAGCTCCGTACTTTTGCTCTGTGGGGCTCAGCTGTCGGCTAGCAAAAGCAACGGGATGTTCTTTGCCCTCGATAACCTGAGATAGCACGGCACCAACTGCGAACTTTGACGCATCTGTGGCCATAACGAAGGGCAAATTAAAATCCGGGTGGCGCAACAGCGGTGCACTCATTAGCTTCCTTTTCAGGGCCCCAAAAGCATTCTCCGCGTTTTCGTCCCAGCGAAAGGCGACATTTTTGGCTGTTAAGGCGGTGAGCGGCTTAGCGAGCTTGGCGAACTCCTCTATGTGCCTTCGGTAGTAACCGATCAGGCCGAGAAACTGCCGGACCTGGCGGACGCTAGTCGGGGATGGAAAATCCGAGACACACCTTAGTTTCTCAGGGTCCAGTCGCACGCCGTCAGCTGAAACAACGTGCCCGAGGTATTTCACCTCGTTTTTGAGGAATTGGCACTTAGAGGGCTTCAGCTTGAGACCCGCTGCTCTTAGTCGCACCAAAACCTGCTCAATATCGCGCAAATGGTTATCAAAACTGTCACTGTATATGATAATGTCATCCATATACACGAAGCACAGCCTCCCCAGAAGACCTGCCAGGATAACATCAGCGGTTCTCTGCCAGACAGCAGGGCTGTTGGCCAGACCCATCGGCATTCTTTTCCATTCATAGTGCCCTGAGGGCGTGTTGAATGCCGTTTTCTCGGCATCTGCCGGATCCATTGCTATCTGCCAGAATCCCGCCGCCATGTCCACTACCGTGAAGTACCTGGCAGAGCCCAGCTGAGAAAGCGTCTCCTGTATATTGGGAATGGGTATGGATCGATGCGAGTTACGGCATTTAGTTTGCGGTAGTCCACTACCAATCGATACGAGCCATCTGGCTTTTCCACCAATAGTGCTGGTGCTCCCCAGGGTGACTTTGAGTGTTCGACAATGCCGCGATCAATCAGGTCCTGCACCTGCCGCTCTATCTCCTCACGTTGGGAGTAAGGAATCCTGTACGCACGCTGGTAAACGGGCGATGAAGTGCCGGTTTCTATCCTGTGCTTTATAACGCCACAGCAGCCCAAATCCAGGTTGGACACGGCGAATACTTCCGAGTAGTCGTTCAGCAAACCAGCCAGAGCCTCCCTCTCCCTGGATTTTACGTGAGAAAGATCGAACGACACCTTTGGAGCAGCCGAAGGACTAGCATGCTCTACAGTTGCGAGTACCGTATCGGTGGGCTCACGTTTCTCTATCGCAGAGATGAAGAAAGCCAATGTTTTGTTCTTGGGAAGGCTCAGTGGCTGCTGGCTACAGTTAACCACCCGCAGGGGCACTCTGTGGGCGTCATTAACTGTCACGAGGCACGCGGCTGCCTTCAGGCCATTGCTGAGAGAGTCGACCGGCTCAAGCACTCCCACGGCGCCGCTCTCTACATCTGAAGGCACAAACGCGTACAAAATGTGCTCCGACCAAGGAAGGACGACCGCCTCATCGATCAGCCTGACGGCAACCCGCGAATATACCTTCTCCAATGATCCCACTGTTTGACGGGTGTCAATATCGGTAACGCGAATCTCAGCCCCTCTCCTGTTCAAAAACGGAACTTTTGATCCGCCCGCATTAACCTCTTCCTCAGAGAATGAGACTACTACCTTCCCTTTTCTCAAAAAATTCTGCCCTAATATACCTGACACTCCGTTTGGCAGAGACACCGTGTCCGAGCATACGTAGCAGGGGTGCTCCAATGCAATTCCACCGAGAGAGAAGTGTAACCGGTAGAGTCCACTTATGCCAAGAGGATCCCCCGTTATGCCTACAAATTTGGTTGCCATACCACCAGACGCTTCCAACACCTCGCGGTCCCCCTTCCTTCGAAGCGTGTTAAAACTGCTCTCCTTAAGCAATGTCACCTTTGACCCCGTATCTATCAACAATTCCATGCAACAACCATTTACCTTGCAACGCACAACAGGGCATGCCTCGTCGGCCACACAAACTACCACCACCTCATCATCCACTGCTCCCTCCCCACGCTCCTCAGGCTGGGGAGGACTATCTAGTTTTTTGTCTCGGTATCTGGAGCCCCGCTGTAGGCTTGCTTAGGGCGTGTCTCGCCTGCTTCTCTTTGTGGCTCCCCACGGCGCACGTTTTGGCAGAACCTGGCGATGTGTCCGCGACCCTGGCAAGCGAAGCATACGATTTCTTCAAACTCTCGCATACCGCGCCTGTAGCTTTCTGGCGGTCTCCGGTTTCCAGCGAATGGGCGCTGTTGAGCGCGCGCTTCAACCTGGCGTTCTACCTGCTGAGATAGCAGCTGTTCTAAGCGATCTAACCGCTCTGTCAAGAGAGCAACCTCAGGGTTGAGCACCGCTCTCTCTATGACGCGTACTCTCGCTGCGGCTGTCGTTAACGCCTCATTTTGTTCCTCATCCAATGCGGCCTCCACGGCTTGGTCGAAATTGCTCGGCTTGCGCGAGAGCACGAACCGGCGCACGGGGTCTTGCAGACCAGCCACGAACAAAGCGGTCATTTCCTCTTTAAGTATATCCTCCGCGTATTTCTTCTTAAGCTGGTCTCCTTCCTCCTCCCTGCTTAACGTATCCCGCGCTAAGCGCTGAAGCCGCGACGCAAACGTTCGCACGTCCTCCCCTACCATCTGTCCGGCGTCACGGAACCTCTGTACTCGCACGTGACGTGGTTCAGTGTCAAAATGCTCAAACGCGAGCTTCTTAAATTCCGCAAATGATTTTGTGGATTTTACTTTTTCGTCTCGCCATGCAAAATCATGAGCAGCTCCTGCCATCTTACACCTCGCCATTCCCAGCATTTGAGCATCGGACCATCCCCCCATTTTCCCAATCTCTTCTAGCATGGAAAAGAAATCGCAGATTGGAACCCCTGTCTTATCTCCCGTAAACGTCGGAATGACGCTTCCTAATGCCAGCATGCTTGCTCCGAGCGACGGCTGTGGAGTGGGAGCTCCCTCAGATAAAGACATTTTTTTTTCAAGCCCTCCGGTGCCTCAAGCCTCTCAAATGGGGGAAAAAGTCCCACAATCAGTCCCGTGATTCCCTTTTGATTAAAATTTTGATGTCATGAATGTCGCAGCATTCAGAGGACATTTGCTTTTGAAACTCCACTTCTGGCACCAGTGTGATGACCCCCATAATGCGCAGGTCCACACGGGACGGAGAGGCAAAGAGACACCGTATGGCTCAGTTTAAACAAACAGATATATTCAATAATTATACATGATTAAGATTCAGAGGCTGGGGCGTCCGAGCTTACGTGCCGACGACTTCATGGGGGCGATGGAGTGGCTCCGGAGTTGGGCTCGAGCGGTTGCTGGCAGAAGCTGCACGCCGTCGGGCTTCGGCGCTGAAGGCCCTCTTGGCGAACGATGTCGTCCTGAGCGTTTTCTCTTCCGTACTGCTTGTCGATTTTTATATCCTCTTCTCCACACTCCCTAGGGTGAGGACGCCCACGCCGGAGGGGAAGAAGGGGGGCTAGGGCTTTTTCTTCGGCGCACAAACATACCACCGCACTTATCGTCTCGCTCCCCTCACGTGTTGAGTCCGAGGGAAAGAAGGTTGTCTTCGCGGTAGCGCATAGCGTCGGCTGTGGTACGGCGCGCTCTGGCCCGCTGACAGTTCCCGCGGGTCACCGGCCTCCATTCTTCATCCATCAACTGACACTCGCTCCTCAAGGTAAGGCGCGCTCTGGATCGCTGACAGTTCCCTTGTCCTGGAATGTGCTCGGGAGGGCCGCCCCTGGAACCGCCACGCCAATTGGGGAGGATAAAGCCTGTTTCCCCGCGGCGGCGGCGGCGGGTCCGGTTGGGTCCGGTTGGGCTTAAACCCGTTCGTTTTGGTTGTCACTCTCAACGAGCATGGCTGGGTAATTGATGATGCCTGTCATCTCGGTCTCCGTCTACGCCGCGCCGTCGAACGTGGAACCTCGTAGCACACACAAGGAATGTACCTCGTAGCACACACAAGGAATGTTCCTCGTAGCACACACAAGGAATGTACCTCGTAGCACACACAAGGAATGTACCTCGTAGCACACACAAGGAATGTACCTCGTAGCACACACAAGGAATGTACCTCGTAGCACACAAGGAATGTCACAGCATGTTTACAGGAGGTATTTCTAGGCCTGAATTGGGAACAGTTGGGAATAAGAATAAATGGAGAATACCTAAATAATCTGCGATTTGCTGATGACATTTTCTTGCTGAGTCACTCAGGAGGTGAACTGCAAATCATGATCAATTAGTTAGACAGGCCGAGCAGATCGATGGGTCTAAAAATTAACATGCAGAAAACCAAGGTAATGTTCAACAGCCTAGCAAGGGTACAACAGTTCACAATTGGCAGCGAGAGCCTAGAAATTGTGACGGAATACGTCTACTTAAGGCAGGTAGTAACAGCTGATCCGGATCATGAGAGGGAGATAACTAGAAGAATACGACTGGGGTAGAGCGCATATGGCAAACTCTCACAGATCATGAGTGGGAGTTTACCAATTTCCCTCAAGAGGAAAGTGTACAACAGCATAATCTTACCGGTACTCACCTACGGGGCAGAAACGTGGAGGCTAACGAAAGAGTTCAGCTTAAGTTAAGGACAACGCAGCGAGCCATGGAAAGAAAAATGATAGGTGTAACGTTAAGAGATCGGAAGCGGGCAGAGTAGGTGAGGGAACAAACTTGGGTAAATGACATCCTAGTAGAAATTAAGAGAAAGAAATGGGCTTGGGCAGGGCATATTATGCGAAGGCAAGATAACCGCTGGTCCTTAAGGGTAACGGAGTGTATTCCAAGAGGAAGTAAGCGGAGCAGGGGGTGCAGAAGGTTAGGTGGGCGGATGAGATTAAGAAGTTTGCAGGCAAAGGGTGGATGCATCTGGCAAAGGATAGGGTTAATTGGAGAGACATGGGAGAGGCCTTTCCCCTGCAGTGGGTGTAGTAAGGCTGATGATATATATATATATATATATATATATATATATATATATATATATATATATATATATATATTGCTACGGTTGTGCTTGGAACGCTCGTGCTTGGTGCGCTCGCGCTTGGAACGCGAAGAGGACGAAGTCCGTTTCTGCGGCTGGGCTTCGCGTGCCCGGTTGTTCGGCTGCGTGGCTGTAAGCTGTTTCCCTGTAAATATATTTTTCCCTTTTGGTGTGCACATCTTCACGTTACATTATTGGTGGAGGTGCGGGGTACAGCCACAGCAAGCACGGAACTCCGCAGCGGTCGTCAGCTCGCTGGCTCTTCAACCATGACCAGCGAAGGGGCCGCTCCGTCGGCGTCCGCCAACCCGGCGTTCATCATTGCCCATCCGAGAGATCCTGGGACCTTCAACGGAACGGACGGCGTCGACGTGGAGGACTGGCTCGCAATGTACGAGCGCGTGAGCACACACAACAGGTGGGACCCGACCCTAAAGTTGGCCAACGTCATCTTCTACCTGACGGGCACTGCCAGGGTATGGTTCGAGACCCACGAGGATGAACTCACCAGCTGGGATCTCTGCAAGCGCAAGCTTTGTGACCTGTTTGGTAAGCCATTCGGGCGTCAGCTCGCTGCGAAGAAGGAGCTCGCATGCCGTGCACAAACGTCCACAGAGTCCTATGTATCATACATTCAGGACATATTAGCTCTCTGCATGAAAGTCGACGCCACTATGTCAGAGTGCGACAAAGTAGGTCACGTGCTCAAAGGCATCGCAGATGACGCCTTTAACCTTCTTGTATACAAGGACTGCGGAACGGTTGACGCAATCATCAAGGAATGCCGCCGGTTCGAACAAGCGAAGAGCCGCCGAATTTCTCCGCAGTTCACGCGGTTGCCGAATACGACTGCGACGTCGACCTGTGTAGACTCGACTCCACCGAGCCGTCTGCCGACATCTGAGAGCCTGACACGACTTGTGCGCCAAGAAGTAGAGGCAATGTCCCCCGTTGCGTTTCATCCACCCGCAACAGACAGTACTCCAGCAGTATCCCTTATACAGGCTGTCGTTCGCAAAGAATTTGCCAATCTTGGGATTCAACCTGTTTGCTCAGTTAGTGCCCCATATGCTCGCCGCATGTCCCCGGAGCTCGGTTCTGAACGTGCATACTACCCTCGACGCAGCCGCAATCCAGATGAATGGAGAACACCTGATGACAGGCCCATCTGCTTTAACTGCTCCCGAGTTGGCCACATATCTCGACACTGCCGAAGCCGTCCGTCCTCGACCTACAGCCGCTACCCGCCGGGTTCTGCATATTCCCGCCGCTCTCCCTCGCCCTCGGAAACGACCTCTTCTGGCCACCACGCTCAGACCCCGCTTACCAACCGTTCGTCGTCACCTCAGCGCCGTCGATCTCCATCGCCCCGACCTCCCCGCCCTTCGTCGCCGGCCCCATATGCCCGCTCCCGGTCGGAAAACTAATGGCTGCAGCGTCTGGGGGTGATGCTGCTCTGACGACCCGACCAGAAAACCCTCCTTTAACTCTTCATGCTCATCGGAACATCCTTAACGTCGACGTGGACGGGGTCCCTGTTACCGCTCTGATCGACACTGGAGCGCACATCTCAGTCATGAATGCTCGTCTTCGCCGTCGCCTAAGGAAAGTGCTCACTCCTGCCCCCTCAACTGTGGTCCGTGTTGCAGATGGCGGTATGTCTATTGTCGTCGGAATGTGTACTGCTCGTGTTTCAATAGCCGGCCGCCATACTTCTGTGCTCTTCACTGTCCTCGAACACTGCCCTCATGACATCATTCTCGGCCTTGACTTTCTCACCGACCATTCCGCCCTTATAGATTGCGCCACAAGCATCGTTCAACTCGCTCTACCTGTTCCTTCAGAGCCACCGGATCCAAATGTTCACCGACTGTGCACCGCCGACTTTGTCCGCCTGGACCCCGATGCCGCCACTTATGTCCGTTTCTCCTCTGTCCCGCCAGTTCCCGATGGTGACTACATCATTACTCCGGTTCCTGATGTGCCCTTTACACGCAGTGTTGCCCTTGCGCATACAGTTGTCACCATGTCGGCAAATCAAGCGTCCCTTCCGGTTCTCAACTTTGCCTCTTACGTTCAGCCGCTCCCACAAGGTATGTCGCTCGCCACGCTGTGCCCTGCTGCCGAATGCGTCGTATCGGCGGTGAGAAGCGTCCCACCCTCGTCGAACTGCCGCGACTCTGACGTCCCACCACCTGATGAATATGCAAAAATGATTGCTGCTGACCTCTTACCAGGGCAAGCTCACGACCTTCGGTATCTTCTGTCGTCTTTTCGCGACATCTTTGACTTCGATGACCGCCCTTTGGCTCGAACATCTGTGGTCACGCATCGCATCAACACCGGTGACGCAGCTCCTATTCACAGACGACCCTACAGAGTGTCCAGTACAGAACGCACCATCATACAGCAAGAGGTGGACAACATGCTCAGTAAAGACATCATAGAGCCCTCGTCGAGCCCTTGGGCCTCACCAGTTGTGCTGGTTAAAACGAAGGACGGCAGCTGGCGCTTTTGTGTTGATTACCGGCACCTAAACAACATAACAAAAAAAGACGTCTATCCACTCCCAAGAATAGACGATGCTTTGGACTGCCTTCACGGAGCCAAATTTTTCTCTTCAATTGACCTTCGGTCCGGGTATTGGCAAATCTCTGTTGATGACAATGACCGGGAAAAGACGGCATTCGTCACACCGGACGGCTTATATCAGTTTAAAGTTATGCCATTCGGTCTCTGTAATGCGCCAGCTACCTTCGAAAGAATGATGGACTCCTTGCTTCGCGGCTTTAAATGGTCCACATGTCTATGTTACCTCGACGATGTTGTGGTTTTTTCGCCCACGTTTACCACGCACCTCGAAAGACTGGCGAGCATTCTTTCTGTCTTCCGTAGAGCCGGGCTACAGCTCAATTCGTCGAAATGTCAATTCGGTCGCCGCCAACTCACCATTCTCGGACATCTAGTCGACGCTTCTGGTGTCCGCCCGGATCCTGTTAAATTTAAAGCCGTCAAGGACTTCCCTATTCCCCAGTCGTCTACGGATGTGCGCAGCTTCTTCGGCCTCTGCTCGTACTTCCGCCGTTTCATCAAAAATTTTGCCGGCACCGCTCGCCCCCTGACCGACCTTCTAAAGAAAGACACCCCTTTTACCTGGGGCCCTGCCCAAGAGGAGGCCTTTTCTTCGCTAGTCGACTTACTCACCTCCCCCCCTATTCTGGCCCACTTTGATCCGTCGGCTCCGACTGAAGTTCGCACAGACGCCTGCGGTTATGGGATTGGCGCCGTGCTAGCCCAACGTCACCAAGGGCAAGAACGCGTTATTGCATATGCCAGCCGCCTCCTTTCTACAGCTGAGCGAAATTACTCAATTACAGAGCGCGAGTGTCTAGCTCTTGTTTGGGCTGTAGCTAAGTTCCGACCGTACCTGTTTGGCCGTCCATTCTCCGTAGTGACCGATCACCACGCCCTTTGTTGGCTGTCTTCACTGAAGGACCCCACAGGCCGGCTCGGACGTTGGACGTTGCGCCTCCAAGAGTATTCTTACACTGTTCATTACAAGTCAGGGCGTCTCCATCAAGACGCCGACTGCCTGTCTCGGCACCCTGTAGAGCCGCCTGATCCTGGAGACAACGACCTCGGCCCGTGCCTCTTCGCTATCTCCGATCTGGTTAACATCGCGGACGAGCAGCGACAAGACTCTTCCTTGCGTATTCTCATTGATCGCCTCAACTGTGCCAGCCGAGATCCTTCATTGCAACTGTTCGTCATTCAGGATGGCGTCCTATACCGCCGCAACCTTCGTCCTGACGGACCTCCGCTCCTGCTAGTCGTTCCCCACCGTCTCCGTTCATCTGTCCTAGCGGAACTCCACGACCTACCGACCGCAGGCCACCTCGGCGTCTCCCGCACCTACGATCGGGTCCGACGCCGCTTCTTTTGGCCTGGTCTGTACCGCTCTGTTCGGCGTTACGTTGCCTCCTGCGACCTCTGTCAACGCAGGAAGAGACCATCAACGTTGCCTGCTGGCCTTCTACAGCCTATTGACGTACCTCTCGAACCATTCTACCGTGTTGGACTCGACCTTCTCGGACCTTTTCCGACGTCCTGCTCCGGCAACCGTTGGATTGCTGTCGCGACCGACTATGCGACCCGGTACGCTATCACGCGTGCGTTACCAACAAGTTGCGCTACCGATGTCGCCGACTTCCTATTGCAGAACGTAATCCTTCACCACGGCGCTCCACACCAATTGCTGACGGACCGCGGCCGCTACTTTTTGTCCCGAGTAGTTGACGATATCCTCCGGTCCTGTGGCACGCAGCATAAGCTCACTACAGCTTACCATCCCCAGACGAACGGGCTTACCGAGCGCCTCAACAGGACTCTGTCCGATATGCTATCCATGTATGTCTCGCCCGACCACCGCGATTGGGACGTTGCCTTGCCTTATGTAACATTTGCTTATAATTCGTCGCGGCATGATACCACCGGCTATTCTCCTTTCTACCTTCTGTTTGGTCGGCATCCTGCGCTGCCATTGGATACATTACTACCGAGTTCTACTGCCTCGACCTCAGAGTATGCACGTGACGCCATCTCCCGAGCAACTATGGCCCGTGAAATCGCCCGAGACCGGCTCACCGCCTCTCAGACCTACCAGAAGTCAGTTTACGACCGCCGGCATCGCCCAGTACACTATCCGCCGGGCTCACTCGTCCTCCTTTGCTCTCCTTCTCGCCGTGTAGGTCTCTCTGAGAAACTTCTACGTCAGTACAGTGGCCCTTATCGAGTTCTCCGTCAGGTGACCGACGTGACCTACGAGATTACACCTCTTCATGCTCCGACGTCGTCCACTAGCCCTTTGACTGACGTCGTTCATGTAGTCCGTCTCAAACCGTACCACACGCCTGCTACATCATCCACTTAGCACCGGGACGGTGCTTTTGCCGCCGGGAGTAATGCTACGGTTGTGCTTGTGCTTGGAACGCTCGTGCTTGGTGCGCTCGCGCTTGGAACGCGAAGAGGACAAAGTGCGTTTCTGCGGCTGGTCTTCGCGTGCCCGGTTGTTCGGCTGCGTGGCTGTAAGCTGTTTCCCTGTAAATAGATTTTTCCCTTTTGGTGTGCACATCTTCACGTTACATTATATATATAATAGACAAAGTTAAGGAAATGAGGGGCTCGTTTGATACACTTATGAAAGGAGCCAACAGTCACCGAAACCAAGGCGCATAGGGGAATGTTTATTTTTTTTTAATGTGTAGTGCTGATCAGTGGGATAATAATACTTCGATTAATCTAACGCTAAACGAAAACTACATATAAAGCAGCAGAAAAACAACCATGCCGCCGGTGGTATCCAAACCCACAAGCTCCGAATATCGCGCCCGGTGCTCTACCAACTGAGCTACGGCGACGGCTGTCCAATCTGCTGCTCTCGTGGGTATTTATATTTATTGGGTGTAAGTGAACCTTGAGAATGTATCTATCGTTCTTGATAGCCAGAGGAATGATATAACGATTTGTTTGACGTTTAGACCGTGAAACAGCCATGCCACTGTCGAAACGTCAATTAAATCATTTCAAACGTTGGTCTACGATTATACTATATCTATTTATTTATTTATTACATACTGTTGACCTCGCCCTGAGGCTGTAACAGGATCGGGTTCACATACATATGAAAAACTACAAATGAAAATTTTAAAAAGAAAGATACAGCACAGAAAAACTTTTTCACTTTTACAGAAAGGCACAGAGGTGATCAAAAGTTCCCAGGCCGCTCAGACCGAGCCAGGAGCGATTGTTCTCCGCTGCCGCGGCGCTGCCGTCGCTTGCACTCCTCGGCGCGCGCGGACTTCGAGGGTGCCCGCAGAGAGGGTGTGAGATCCTCTCCGCTTCTTGCTCTCCTTGATAACGAAGCTGGGAGAAAGCTAGTACGGCGTGTGCCTACCCTTTTTGCTCTTCGGATTATGCTGTGGTAGAGAGCGTGGTCCCCAGTATGGTTCATTACTTTATGGAAAACTGCAGTTTTTCGGAAAGTAAGGCACTGTACTGGGGGCCATATCTAGTTGGGCTCCGTGTGCTTCTCCGTACTTTTCGGCTTTCAGGCGTATGATACCATGCGTTTACCTTCACATGAGCTCTGTAGCGGCTCTTTGAACCTTCTGTGTGACTTCTGTAGTGCTGTTTTTATTTCTTTTTTAGTTCCTGTCGATTGGAAACATACACACTTGGTCAGAGTCCGGCATATTCGCTTTTGTTCTGGAAGAATTCTTGTTCGCTGCTGTGTTGCAGTGCTCTGTCTTAAACTGTGTGTTAATGAGCGAATTCGGAGCCTCCACGCACGTAACGCTGGAAAAGCAGCTGCGGTGTTTGTGCAGCTGGCATATGTTGTTGGCGCTTTCGCTAAGTGTTTCGTACGCTCCTGTGCAGAACGTTCGATCTCTTACAGCAAAGCTTTCAGCTCGTGCGCGAGTTTCTCTGTGCTCAAGAGCACGAGACGGAGAAGAGAACTCATGTGCCATAATGTTAGGAAATAAGCGCTGAAAGGGTACAAGCTTCACTACTCTCCATCATATGGCCAATTATGGTTTTGACTGTGCGTGGTGTTCTCGGAACTGTTCACTCGCTCTATTTTGGTGCTTGTCGCGTAATGTCCGCATTGATTCTCCACTGCAGGGGGAGAAATAGCTGGTGTGCTGTGACGCTCTGCCTCGGCTTAGCTGTATTCACGGTTGGTGTTGCGCTCGCCCTGTAGAACTCTCGGCGTCCAGACATTGCACGTTCCGTTCGTGATGGAGCAAATCTTTTCACCCTTCTGCAGCCAATCTGACGCATCCGGTGCGTATGGACAACACGCGATAAACACAAACACGTCGTCGCTGCAGCAGTTTCGCTTGCGCTTCTGCGTCGTCACCCCTGTATTGTGCAGCAAAGAATACACGACGGCCGAAGCAACGGACTTAATTTGCTGTCGAAAAGAGAGCGCCTACATCTCGAAGCGCCGACAGAAAGTGAATGACTATCGATGTGGCACTCGCATTTAATCTCATTCGTTGCTCCTACGAAGAAAACTAGGTACCACCGTCACGCTCTGAATGAAAGGCACTTCGAAATCAGGGCTTTAGATGTGCACCACTGTGACCGATAACTGCCGTAAAGCTTCCCGGAACAGCCGGGACACACGTATGAAGGTAGGACCGATGGCTGAAATGTCTTCCATACAGGAAAGCTATCTTAGAGATAGGAAAAAAATAAAATCCTAGGTCTCTTATCGCTGTTCATTGCTATGCAGAGATGCAAGCAGTTTTCTTGCAGCCACGTCGCGCGTATGATTACCGCCCCTTGTGCATGCTGTAGGGATGCGTAAGATATTAGCAGGAGAGCCAAATCATTCGCTATTTCCCTCGAGCGGAGCGCCGTAAGCTTGAGCGCCGATAGCGCTGCAGCGTTACCGCGACACCAAAAGCAAAGGCATCCAGGCACAGGCAGGCGCTCACTGCACAGCCACGTTTCCCTTCATGCCGATGAATAATCAATGTTGACATCACACGATAAGCGCGCAATGCGGCAGAACAGTTGCAAGAACATCACGCGTAGTGTCAATACCTTAACTGCCCATCTGACGCGCGTAGTGAGCCTCGTACACGATGAGCATCTATTTTGTTGACATGTTGTGTGAGTTCTTTTTTCCGTCTCGTGAGCACAGAGGGACCAGCATGGGTGTCGATAATATAGCATTGGTAGATCGAGCGTACTGCATAGGAGTTCACGAAAGATTTCGCAAAAACGCCCACAGCACGTTCTATAGCGGCTTCAGCACGCGGCGACTACAGCTGTGTTACTTGCACAGAGGATCAAATTAAATTCACTCATTAACAAGCGGCTCAGGGCAAAGCACTGGCAACATGGCAGCAAGCAAACATTCCGGACTCCAGGCTCTCACCCCGTTCGTATGTGGCGAATTTCCACAAAGGAAAAGAAATGCGTGTGAGAAGTCAAGCAGATGGCTACAGATCCGCAAAGCAGCTCATGTGAACGCAAACGCATGATATCGTGCGCCAGGAAGCAGGAAGGCACGGAGAAGCACACGAAGTGTAACGATGTATGCCCGCCAGCATTCTGCTTTACTGTCTGCGAAAGTGTCTTCTAAGCCGCGCGCTCAATCGAAGCGCAGTTCGATGTCGCACTGTGAAGGCACGCTCCGCACTAGCTTTTTTTGCGGCTTTGTTATCAAGGGGAGCATGGAAGAGAGATGGACTCACGCTCTCTCAGCGTACTCTCTCGAAGCCGGCGCGCGCCCAGGACCGTTTGCGATGGCAGGGCCACGACAGAGAAGAGCAGACGCTCCTGGCTAGGTCGGAGCGGCCTAGGAAATTTTGACGACCATTGCACATCTAAATCACACATGGTGACAGTGTTGTTAATAACTTTCAAAATGGTTTGTTAGCTTCTATAGAAATGCTTCAGGGCACATCTGGTTCACAATTTCAGGAGGCAACTTATTCCTCTGGGAATAATGAAAATTTGAATGCATCACTGTCACGGATCTCCTCGGAGAACACTCGGACCGAAAGAATGGACTTGGCGACAGGTGTACCCACACAAACGCATATTTAATACACCCTACGTGACACACACACTAGAACACAAAACTAACAAAACACAGACTATAAATACACACGACCCGGGAACACTGCTACCAGCGTCTACTACTACCGTTCTACTGTTAGCGGTCGGCGTTCATGCTCACGGTTGGTTCGGTGCGGCTGCGGCGTTGTATGGATCCAGTAGCCGGCGTCAAGGCGGCGTTCGACGTGCTTGGGCTCTCGTCGCTGGCTGCGTCGTACAGGCTCCCAGTCCAAGCGCCCGTGCAGGTGATGCCGGTGTTGTTGGCGTTAGGGGCACCACCCGGATGGGTAGCAACAGCGCTGGAGACACCCCTGGCCGTAGCAGGTGGTAGCGTCCTCCGTTGACTCCCTGGAACGGGCTCAGGCACGGCAGGATGGCCACGATGCGAAGCCGTAGAACGCGAGCTCACCGGAGCAGTAGCCAGCGTCGCTCTCTTCCAGCCGCGGGAGCTTCCGCTTCTCTGCTGTTCCCCCCTCCCCCCGTGCAATTTGTCTGTCTGTTGGCAGGAAGAAAGAAAAGAAAAATGCGCAGGCCTGCTCACTAGCTCAAGCCGAGCCACAATCGCTACCACGTGCAGATAGTAGGAGGGTTGAAAGATGGGATGGAAAGACAGGATAGTAAAGACGCGCTAATGAAAAGGCCGGTCCCGGAGGCAGTGCAATACCGGGGCAACAGGTGCGGAAGAGAAGCAACCTTCATACCTTACGTAAGCCTTGTCGTCGTCTTCTCTTCTCCACCAATCTTCTCTCTCCACGTCACCGAATGCTTCTCCACCAATCATTTCTCTCCTCCTCACCGAATGCTTCCTCTTCCCCTTCTTTGTTCTTAGGTTAATCCACATCGTCTTCTTCACACTTCTTTCCTTTAAAATTTGATTTAGGCTCCTTAATATCTGTGACAAGGGCCCCCTCTCTCAAGAGTTTTTCCATGAAAAACTGCTCACATCATACTCATCTTCAAGCTATACAGCCAACCGACTATCTTCCGTGGCGATTCTGGACCCAGCACGCAACACACCGCAGAAGTCCAGCACACACCAAACGCACACCACTAACACAACACACCAAATTGCGTTTTCAGAACACTAACACACCACTGCCGCTGTCCGTACAGAGTCCTTAATAAACATGTTCGTGTCCACAACACACTACCTTGTATGATCACATAACACCAATAACGGCAACAACAACAAGATAAATCCCAGAGATACATTAACACAGCAACAACAACAATTCAACAACACCAAAAAATACCTTCCAGAGATAACTAGAGCCGATTGGTTGGCTCTATCTGTATACAAGTCTAATTTCTAACATATCACCTCAGTTTTGCCTGGCCCATCCGAAAACGTCTCCCCATAGATTTGGAGTAGAGCTGTGATCGTCTGTCTTCGTTCACATTGGGCTTCATTAGTACCCCATCCCCTCCTGCATTTTTCTTCCCACTGCACATGGGCACCTCGGCAGCATCACCTGTCTCCTCGGCCACTACCGAACAAGCTACCCTGGGGGCGTACCACCGTACGGGACATCTTTCTTCATATTTCTTCAACATATTTACATGAAGAATCTTCTTAGCCTCATCTATAAATACCTCATAATCCATGTCCTTTTTCTTCCGCGTCACAAGGTACGGGCCCTTCCACTACATCAGTAACTTATTATGATCCGTGGGTAGCAGGATGAGAACCCTTTCGCCCGGATCCAGATTCCTGTGAATGGCTTTCTTTTCATAATATCCCTTATGGCGTTCACGCGCCTTTTCCTGGCCTTGATGTGCAAGCCTGCACGTTTCCTTCAACCTGTCCCGCAACTCAAGAACATACTTGTATGTTGTCTTGAGATCTGATGCAATCTCTTTATTAGCCCACAGCTCCTTGAGTATTTATTGCAAGTGGACTTCTAACGGCTCGCCCATATAACATCTCGAAAGGCGAGAAACCTAGACTCGTATGCGGTACTTCGCGGTAAGCGAACAAAAGATCTGGGAGATATCTATCCCAATCAGTAGGTCTCTCCTGGCACATTTTCTTGATCATGTTATTGAGTGTGCCGTTGAACCGCTCTACAAGCCCATTACACATGGGATGGTAAGGCGTCGTCAGTAACTGCCTTACTGACAAAAGGCGGTTAACCTCCTTCATTAGTTCCGATGTGAAGTTCGAGCCCCGGTCACTCAAAACTTCCCTCGGGAACCCATAACGCGAAAACATTTCCACAAGACCCTCCGCCACTTGGATACTGTTAATAGCTCTCAGTGGAACTGCGTCAGGATAACGAGTGGTCACGTCAACCACAGAGTAAGCACATATATATTGCCTTTCGCGGATACTGGAGAGATTGGCCCCACAATGTCAATCGCCACTCGCTGTCACGGTAGGTCGATGGCTGGCATCTTGCCCAGAGGTACTGGACCAACTCTTCCCTTCGGAACTGTGCGCTGGCACACGTCACATGAGCGCACAAAGCGCTTAACGTCACTCTGAACACCCGGCCAAAAGAACTATTCGGTGATCCTAGACACCTTTTTTTGAACACCCTGGTGCCCGGCTATAATGGCGTCATGTCCTAAGCATAGCAAGGTCTCTCGCATATATCTCGGTAACACCAGCTGTTGGACCCACCTTCCTGAACTAAATACGCATTCCCTGTGCAGAAGACCATTTACCAATTGATATTAGAAGGACGTACGACTCTTCTTACTTTTCACCTTTTCCCCGACTCTTTCGAAGCAGGTCTTCAGGCTCGGGTCTTCTTTTTGCCTAATTGCAATTTCGCCCGGTGTTACGCTCAAGCACATCGCAACAGGAGTAGAGAGCGGACGCTGCGTTGCTCGGGCTGTCGCTTGAGCTCTTGTCTCCACTGCCGACGAGAAACTGACTGCACTCTTCTGTGGTGTCGCGGGCCTTACTTCCTTTGAATGTTCTTCAACGTCGAGCATCCTCCACTCGGGATCGGGGTCTTTGACACCTCTTGCATCCGTAATGTTCCCAAGATGAGATCGTAGATAGGTTGGTTTACGTATTTTGCCACTACCTGCCCCGTATAATATAGCGGGGACACTAGAATCCTGTCTTCAGGAAGGTACCTTACTGTGCTATCTACAAGTGTGACGCCCGACGCTTCCCCTGTAATATCTTCGTCCTTCATCAGGCTTCTCCAAACCAAGACTGTGTTGGCTCTGAGCACCAATATAGGACGGTCGCCTATTTGCCCAACGACCACCGGCATTGCTGCTTTCGACATGGGTGTTCCACTCACTGCCTAATTTTCCAGCGGCGTTTGCTCTCCCTTCAGCTGTGGAACTTCGGGTCGCGTGACAAGTTCTACCCTAGAGTCGACAACGCATGCAGCTCGGTCCTGCGCTCTCTATCGGCACTCATCAAGAGTATGACCCCTCCTCTTACAACCTTGACACGCAACCTGTGTTTTCTGGGCAGCGCTACTAGTCCGACAGTCAGCTGCACGGTGTCTCACCTTGCCGCAGAGAAAGCACCTTACTGGCGCCTTAGATGCACCGCCATATGCTCTTGGTATTTCCGCATCATTCTCTAGAATTTTTTGGGTTTCATCCTTTGTCTTACTCAAATTTCTTAGCCCTTGAGCCTCGAGGAATTGGTCTGCAGTGTCTGCGAACTCTTCCAATGAACACAACTTTCTTTCAGGAATAGCGCTAGCTTTGATCTGCAGCACGCTAAAAATTGCTCGCTGACCAGCTTGTCACGAACCCCTTAAAAACTCTTTGCTGTGTTTGACATATCAAGCCACCTATCAAAATAGTTCTTAAGCCTGCAGGAAAACTCCTTAGCGGTCTCCGAATCCTCAGTTTTCGCGGTGCGAAAGCTCTCACGAAAACCCTCTGCCGTAAGCCTGAATCTTTGGAGGAGTGCCTTTTTGACTTCCTCGTAGTCCATGGAATCAGCAGCAGGCATCCTTCCAAACACATTCAGCGCCTCTCCGACTAAACACATGCTCAATGCCGTGGCCCTTTCACTGCGCTCCCAGCCTGGCCCCAAAGCTATCCGCTCGAATCGTTGCAGATAAGCGTCCAGATCATCTCTTGTCATCGAAGGGAGCCATCAGCTTCCTTAGGCAAATTTTGGCCGGTCTAGGAGATTCTCTACCCGCTAAGGAACGCTGATCACTGTCCGTGATCTCCTCATATCCTCCCGCGACATGCGCCTGTTTCCACAAAAGAAATGTCTTCTCCCGTTCTATCCTTCTTTTCTCCTGTTCTTCCGCCTCGCGGCCTCTTCTAGCCTATCGCTCTTCTGCCTCGCGAGCTCTTTTCGCCTCGCGCTCTTCTGCTTCACGAGCTCTTTTCTCTTCTCGCTCTTCTGCCTCGCGAGCGTCTGCGCGTGCTTGCGCCCTTTCCTCTCTCTGCCTATCTGCCTCCTCTCTCTGTCTCTTTGCCTCCTCGTCATAGAGACGCATCGCCTCTTCCTTGCTTAACTCTAGCTTGAGCGCCAGTTCTAAAGTTTTTGCCAAATCCACACTTTCTGCCGTCGAGAGATGGGAAAAATACGAGACAAAACAAAAAGAGAAAAGGAATTGATTCCTGGCACAAGCTCGCCACTTATCTTTGTCACGAATCTCCCCGGAGAACACTCGGACCGAAAGAATGGACTAGGCGACAGGTGTACCCACACAAACGCATATTTATTGCAACATACGTGACACACACACCAGAAAACAAAACTAACAAAACTAACACAAAACACAGACTATAAATACACACGACCTGGGAACACAGCTACCAGCGTCTACTACTAGCGTTCTACTGTTAGTGGTCGGCGTTCGTGCTCACGGTTGGTTCGGTGCGGCTGCGGCGTTGTATGGATCCAGTAGCCGGCATCGAGGCGGCGTTCGACGTGCTTGGGCTGGCGTCGCTGGCGGCGTCGCTGGCTGCGTCGTACAGGCTCCCGGTCCAAGCGCCCGTGGAGGTGATGCCGGTGTTTTTGGCGTTGGGGGTCACCACCGGGATGGGTGGCAACAACGCTGGAGACACCCCTGGCCGTAGCAGGTGGTAGCGTCCTCCGTTGACTCCCGGGAACGGGCTCAGGCACGGCAGGAAGTCCACGATGCGATGCCGTAGAACGCGAGCTCACCGGAGCAATAGCCAGCGTCTCTCTCTTCCAGCTGATGTGTCCCTGACCCCCGTGCCTCGCTCTCACACGCCCTTTTATAGCCTCGGTGTTAGTCCACGTAAGCCTTGTCGTCATCTTCTCTTCTCCACCAATCATCTCTCTCCACGTCACCGAATGCTTCTTCTTCCTCTTATTTGCTCTTCGGTTAATCCACATCGTCTTCTTCACACCTCTTTCCTTTAAAATTTACATTATGCTCCTTAATATATGTGACAATCGCTATGGTATCTGTATTTAGTTAGATGTTTTTCATGTTTTGCTCTTGTGACACGCGTGTTAGGCTCAAGCAGTTATATAGTCTTATCATGTTTTGTGCCATCATTGAAGAAGGAAGAACAGAAACTTAATTCGCAACAGTCTGGCTCGTGGGTGGATTGTAGAGATGCCGGCTTTTTGCAGAAGCAGTGTGGGAGATTCACGACGACTGTATTTGTTGAAAATAAAGCAGGCAGCAATGCGCTGGACGATTTCTAATCTATCAATATATTTTTTTAGCGTAGGGCAGCCAGTTAATAATACTGTATTCTATCACAGAACGAACAGGTGAAATGTATGCCAAAAGTTTTGTTTCCGGTGAAGGAAGCACGTCTTATCGTGCAAAGAGCAGAATGCACCTTTGTGGTAATGTGTGTCACGTGCTCCTTCCATCATAAGTCCGAAGTAAAAATAACGCCAAGATACCAGTAATACTAGGCCGACTAGTAATATAAATAAAAAAAAACAAGCGGATACAAATTCCTGAACAATTAGGCAAAAAAATGCGCACAGAGCTGAAAATTTCTCTCAGGGGGAACGTGGGATAGAACTTAATTCAAAGTATCTACGCAGCGCATTGAAATTGTTATGAAGACCAGTGTTTTAGCCATCAGACCAATTCAATGCTAACGCAACAGCGCAGAACCCTGCGGGCGAGGAAATGCGGATTGGTTGAAAAGGTAGCGACGTCACACATGAAACGGCGGATGTTAGAAGTGATTGAAACATCATATAAATTTGGATTGTAAGTTCGCACTTAAAAAACTTAAACAATATTTAAGTAGATAAATTGTAGTGAAGAAAAATTGGAAGGAGATAGGAGTCAGACACCCTAATCCTGAGCCGCGGTGGCTCAATAGTTATGATGCTCGGCTCCTGACTCGAAAGACGCGGGTTCGATCCCGGCCGTAGCGGTCTCATTTGGATAGAGGCGAAATGCACGTCAAAGAACCCAAGGTGGTCTAAATTATCTGCAGCCCCCCACTACGGCGTCCTTCATAGCCTGAGGCACCTTGGCGCGCTAAGCCCTATTAACGATAAACTATAATCCTGAACCACAGAGGCACGCTCGTTAGAACCGGTTAAAGCGAGCGTCTTGTATGACAGTGTCCGTGTCTGCGACGTGATATGCAGAGGACCAGATGTCACTGAATGGCGGCGCTAATGCTTACGCATCATACGCTTAGGCAGAGCTTCAGTGTCCCTGGCTGATCTGCTTTTACTTTGTAAACTGCTACTGAGGATGTGCTTAGTTTCGCCGAACGCGGAATCTCCCTACCTCTGGGGAAGCCCTAATATGAAAGAACTAACGATATTAAAAGAAAAACCTTCAACGTAGGCGCACGTCCGGTTCCATTGTCTTTTCTAGAGTCATTCTGGCGTTATCATCTCTGATGATATCATCCTGATGGGCTTTATGCGCAGTCAATAAAGCGCAATTCACACCATCAAACCGTCGGTGCCTTCTAGGATACCTTTATTGCTCCAGCTAGGGCATTACTTCTGCAAATAATTCGCAGCAAAACTTACTAAGCGCACATTTATTACGCACTTTATGGTAACTTATAACCTTTTATTGTGCACAAGAGGTCCCTGGGAGCGCTTAATTATAATTTGTACACTACGTTTTTCAGTTAATCATAAGAGAACGCTACGTTGGCGCCATCAGCTGGCGTGGCTACGTCTTCCCGCAGATTTTAGGCCGAGGTGCCCAGATACCTCTTGCCACATGGCCTGACAGACAGCGCGCGTAATTTGAATGGGGCGATTGTTCTGAAGGATATTTTTCAGAAATCATGTTGGAACAGCGGTCACTAAGTGCCTATGATGGCGCCGGAAAACCGATAGAAAGTTGTCTGCTCTACGCAGCTCTGAGCAGCTTCTACCGTTTTGGCTGCGACTTCACGGCCTCGGTACTTTCTGAGCCACAGCCACTTTTGCACCTTCCATGGATGATAAACGAACAAATAAAATAATAGGCGATCAACCACCAAAAAACAGGCAGGCATAAAATAATTTGACCGCACCAATTCCGAGAGTCACATTACGCCCGCTAACCTCTAATCAGAATGCATACTATTTTTCCCCCCTCTTTTTCGCTTCAGCTGCATGATCGGGGCATACATTTAGTGCATTTGAATAGTTTTTTATACTACTTCGAGGGAAATACGGTCACTTATTTATAATTGCAGACTTATTAGAACATATTTTGTAAGGTTGGATTGGTGGCAGTTATAGCTATGTTAATTGGTTTGTTCACAGAAGGTACAATCTGAAGGTGGTGCAGAACTAAGCGCCTACATCCAGCCATGATGACTAGATCATTGAAAGCTTCTATCAAGACCACCGATCGGCAATTTACAAAGCGAAATCAGCGTACACTATGCTGATCGGCGAGTTCAATGCGGAGGTAGGCAACAAGCAGGCTGGCGATCAGGCGATAGGCGACTATTGCATAGGTAACAGGAATGGCAGGGGAGAGGTATTTGTATAGATCATAGATAGGAATATTTTAGGGCACATGAATACCTTCTCACGCAAACGAGAGAACAGGAAGTGGACGTAGAAGAGCCCCAATAGTGAGACTAAAAATGAAATAGACTTGATACTATGCGCTCACCCTGGCAGCGTGCTGGATGTGGACGTCCTCGGAAAGGTGCGTTGAAGCGACCACAGAATGGTAAGGTCTCGAATGAACTAAGATTTGAAGAGGAAACGGAAGAAATTATTGAAGCTCAAGCCAATTAATGACTTAGCGCTAAAAGGGAGAGTAGAGGAATTCAGGTTTTTGCTGCAGAACAGATATTCGGCTTCAACTGAGGAAGACGATCTTAATGTTTAAACAACGAGCACACACGTATCATTACAGAGTGCGGCATAGAAGTAGGCGGTAGGATGGTTCGGCAGCATACCGGCAGACTATATCAGGAGACGAAATATCTGATTAAGAAACGCCAAAAAATGACGGGGTCTATTCTACAGACACAATAGAACAAGCAGAGCTTTCAAAGTTAATAAATATGCGCAAGGTAGCCGACATAAAAAAGTTTAATATGGAGAGAATCGATCATGCTCTAGAGAACGGAGGTAGCCTAAATGTGGTGCAGGTGAAACTAGGCGCACGTAAATATCAGATGTATGCATTAATAGACAAAGAGGGCAATGTCATTAACAATACGGATAAGACCGTTAAAGTAGCCGAAGAGTTCAACACGAATCTGTACAGTAGCCAATGTAATCAAAAGGTTAATGAGAGACAGTAGCGCACGGCAGTTCGTCATCCCGCCAGTAACCAAAAGGTAATGAAAGAAAGCCTTAAGAGCAATGCAAAGGGGGAAAGCAGTTGATGAGGATCAGGTTACAGGAGATCTTTTGAACGACCGAGGCGATATTGTGCCAGAAAGACTAGCCACCCTGTATACGCAATGCCTTATCACCCCGAGCACACCAGGGGCTGGAAGAACGCTAACAATATTTTATTTGATAAGAAGCAGACGTCCAGGACTTGAAAAATCACAGCCCAATCAGCCTACTTTCCGTTCCCTACAAGGTATTTGCCTACAAGAAAGGTAATCGCTAATAGAGTCACGATAACCTTTGTCTTTAATCAACCAAATGGTCAGGCAGGCTTAACTTGAGGATATTCTACAATAGATCATATTAATACTATCAATCACGGTGTAGAAAAACGCATAGGATATGACCAACCGCTTTAAATAGCCTTCGGTGATTACGATAAACATTCAACTAAGTGGAAACCTCAGCAGTCATACGGGAATGGCGGAATGAGAGTGTAGAAGAGCCTTATGTATAAACAATATCTGGAAGATATATACTGCAACTGCATAGCTAATATTGTCCTCCATAAGGTCAACAAAAAAATTCCAATAAGGCAGGGCATCAGGCAAGGAGTCACGATCTCGCCTATTAAATTCACCGCCTGTTTACAGGTGGTATTCCGAGGCCTCAATTGGGAACAGTTGGGGATAAGAGTTAGCGGAAAATACCTATATATTCTGCGATTCGCTGATGACATTGCCTCGCTGAGTCACTCAGAAGGTGTACTGCAAATAATGATCAATGAGTACACAAGAAGAGCAGAACGGTGGGTCTAAAAATTAACATGCCGAAAACCGAAGCAATGTTGAACAGTCTAGCAAGGGAATAACTGTTCACAATTGGCAGCGAGAGTCTGGAAGTTGTGACGGAATACGTCTACTTAGGGCAGATAGTGACAGCTGATCCGGATCATGAGAGGGAGATAACTAGAAGGATAAGAATGGTGTGGAGCGCATATGAAAAATTCTCGCAGATCATGAGTTTCAGTTTACAAATTTCCCTCAAGAGAAATGTGTACAACAGCTTTATCTTACCGGTACTCACCTACGGGGCAGAAACGTGGAGGCTAACGAAAAGAGTTCACCTTAAGTTAAGGACAACGCAGCGAGCCATGGAAAGAAAAATGGTAGGTGTAACGACGTTAAGAGACCGGAAGCGGGCAGAGCGGGTGAGGGAA